>NC_137926.1:2432751-2440251 GCF_963457725.1 Sprattus sprattus | reverse complement strand
TAAAGCAGACGCCTCTTATGCACTGAGTTTGTAAAACGCTTTCTCCGGAGACATTTAGTGTAGGCCTACAGGTAGAAGTGTACAGGAATTCTTGTCAAAAGTCAGGTGTGGGACACGGTAAACTCCAGTGAGCGGTAGCTTCCTTGCAAAATAACGGCGCAGCTCATCCCGCTCGGTCAACGGAAAGACGTCGAGTAGCACTGGTTCTCCCCAGTGTTTCTGAACTCTTGCAGTTGAACAAAGTGAACGGTGAGCCTCTCTCGGTCCGTTCATGACGTAGCATGGATCTCTCCCAGGGGTGGGAGAATAGGTTTGGAAAACTGTTAAGAGAGTTGGCTGCATGCGCCATCTACGGGTGACAACATTTCAGAAGTGTTACTCCTCTTAGGACTTCATTTAATAGTGCTCAAGCCTTTATATTTAATTATTTCAACACGTAGCAGCAGGTACAAGTGAGCTACCCGATATTAAAAATCGTAAACCAATTGTTCTGCTTTAAAAAACGTCATATGGTTTCGTTTCTCCTTCTATGACAATAACGACCCGATTAAAAAAAAGCCATTTTGCCTTTGTCAGGGTCGTACAGTGTAAGCCGTGATCTCATTCCACGCACGAGAGTATAAACCAATAATCACTTGCTTTTTATTTGATTAGCGATCATTTGCATTAGCAGCATATAAAGGCACATTATAAAATGCTTCTCCAACAGTGTTATTCTACTGAACAATCAAACAATGTAGCAAACAACACATAAGCATATACAAGCTGATGGTCAACATAAGACATACATAAGCATTGAAGTGGAAGAAATATAGATCTGCTATCTGTGACCTACAATCTGTTGCATAGTGATACAAATCTTTCCCAGACAAACTCAAACTTAATCAGTTGAAAAGTGATAATTTGCCAAGGTAGCCCACTACTCAATATATTCTTCTTACGCGAGGTATATGGCATGGTACATGTCATAAAAGAAAAAAATAAAGTTTTTATAGACTGTTTTCAGCAGTGCCATTTTAAGTAGTTTCCACATATAACGCTGTTGTAGTATCAAAATATATTGACAAGCTTGAGCTGTTCAATGACAAGATAAAAGGAAACATCATTTAATGGTGTTTCAAAAATGTTACCCCAAAATTACAAAAACAAAAGAAAAAAAGATGCACAAATAAAAACAGTGCAAAACTGCATTCAGATGATTTGTTTTGATCCAACAACCTTTTGGTCAAACGTGACAAAAATAACAGTTTATGACACAAGCTTTTTCTTTGTCACAGTAAGGTGAAAACAAATAATAAACAAAGTCCATATAAAACTGACCACATATAAAAATGTGTTATTCTTTAAGGATTTATTATGGGTTAGTTAAGACTTGCAACCATAATTCAAGGCATTTATAAGGAAATAAATAGTTTTTGGTGGTGCACATCTTGCAGATCAGTGAACAGCACATTTTACATTCAATTCCATTTGAGATGAGCAACTGGAAACACTTCTATACAGGATCATAGTTAAAAAAAACTAAACTAAAAAACAAATAAACAAAAAAACAAATAAACAAACAAAAAAAGTCCTAAGTAACTGTTAGGGGAAAGGAATGGTGTGATTAGGGTATTGTTCTGGCCCCTGCAGTAATGCTGTAGCCACCTGCTATATCAAGCATCACACTTGGACATCCTCCCGCTCTTCTTCCTCCCTGCCAAAGAGGTCAACCGGCGAGGGCTCCACCGTCTGGCTTGCCAAGCACGTCTTGGAGTGCGGAGTGGGCAGCTGGAACTATTTCAGGATGGCGTCCGCGGCCTCGCGTACACGACTGGCCGCTTCCTCGATCTCCTCGTTGGATTGCTCCACGGTTACGACCACCCTGAGGCTGCGGGGGAAGAGGGGAAATCAGATGTTTGTTTTGAGCCACGTGCAGTGCAACAACGTGAACTCTTAGAAAATTTCTGTTTTTATTTTCTAATTTCTGTTTTTATTTTCTAATTTCTGTTTTTATTTTCTGTTACTGTACTATACTGCATTAGGACCCCCTCGAAAACGAGATGGCGCATCTCAAGGGGCTATCCTTGTAATAAAAAAATAAAAAATAAAATAAAATAAAAAAAAAAACACCGCTGAGACCAGCACATGTTACCCTGTGGGCGGACAGAAGGGGTCTTACCTGGGCGGAGGAAGAAACTTCTCTTCTTTGTCGAGATATCTTGCTTGTGTTATGGCTATCCCTCTGCTCAAGCACTGCACAAACAGGAGATTACTCAGATGTGGTGACATAACCAAAGTTTGCCAAAGTTTTATGTGAACTTTGTATGTATGTATACTTTGTACGTTATGTATAACTTCATGTTTTTACAACAGTTTGTGTGCAAAGTGTTAAACTAGCGCGTGTGCTTCACATCGGACCTGTGTTTAATGAGGGCAATCTTCTTTCATTATTTTTACATTGTAAACGCTCACTGTGGTAAATCCCATCTCTGCAGGTAATGAGGGACATATAAGAAGTGTGTAGAGCTCGGCTCAATCTCAATCTCAATCTGATTTACGTAATCTACGATGCTGCGGAGTGTCTTCACGTATAAGAAGTGTGTGTAGTAGAACGGCTCAATCTCAAGCTCACTTACGTAATCTACGATGCTGCGGAGTGTCTTCACGTATAAGAAGTGTGTGTAGTAGAACGGCTCAATCTCAATCTCATTTACGTAATCTACGATGCTGCGGAGTGTCTTCACGTATAAGAAGTGTGTGTAGTAGAACGGCTCAATCTCAATCTCACTTACGTAATCTACGATGCTGCGGAGTGTCTTCACGTATAAGAAGTGTGTGTAGTAGAACGGCTCAATCTCAATCTCATTTACGTAATCTACGATGCTGCGGAGTGTCTTCACGTATAAGAAGTGTGTGTAGTAGAACGGCTCAATCTCAATCTCACTTACGTAATCTACGATGCTGCGAAGTGTCTTGACGTATAAGAAGTGTGTAGGGTAGAACGGCTCAATCTCAATCCCATTTACGTAATCTACGATGCTGCGGAGTGTCTTCACGTATAAGAAGTGTGTGTAGTAGAACGGCTCAATCTCAATCTCACTTACGTAATCTACGATGCTGCAGAGTGTCTTCACGTATAAGAAGTGTGTGTAGTAGAACGGCTCAATCTCACTTACGTAATCTACGATGCTGCGGAGTGTCTTGACGTATAAGAAGTGTGTGTAGTAGAACGGCTCAATCTCAATTACATAATCTACGATGCTGCAGAGTGTCTTGACGTATAAGAAGTGTGTTTAGTAGAACGGCTCAATCTCACTTACGTAATCTACGATGCTGCGGAGTGTCTTGACGTATAAGAAGTGTGTAGGGTAGAACGGCTCAATCTCAATCCCATTTACGTAATCTACGATGCTGCGGAGTGTCTTCACGTATAAGAAGTGTGTGTAGTAGAACGGCTCAATCTCAATCTCATTTACGTAATCTACGATGCTGCGGAGTGTCTTCACGTATAAGAAGTGTGTGTAGTAGAACGGCTCAATCTCAATCTCATTTACGTAATCTGTGATGCTGCGGAGTGTCTTCACGTATAAGAAGTGTGTGTAGTAGAACGGCTCAATCTCAATCTCATTTACGTAATCTGCGATGCTGCGGAGTGTCTTCACGTATAAGAAGTGTGTGTAGTAGAACGGCTCAATCTCACTTACGTAATCTACGATGCTGCGGAGTGTCTTGACGTATAAGAAGTGTGTGTAGTAGAACGGCTCAATCTCACTTACGTAATCTACGATGCTGCGGAGTGTCTTGACGTATAAGAAGTGTGTTTAGTAGAACGGCTCAATCTCACTTACATAATCTACGATGCTGCGGAGTGTCTTGACGTCGCCGTCTCTGGATCCCGTGCTCTTCTCCAGCTGCAGGTGCAGGGCGGGGGCAAAGGGCTCCCCGACGACCTTCAACCCCGGCGTCCTACAGCAGCCACAGGAGACACACACACACACACGTCACACACACTCCAGTCACGCTCGCACACACTCCAGTCACAGGAGACACACTGCAGTCACAATCACACACACACACCAGTCACGTTCACACACACACACACACACACACACACACACACACACTCCATTCACGTTAACACACACTCCAGCCACATTCACACACACTCACGTCACGTTCACAGACACTACAGTCACATTCACACACACTCCAGTTACGTTCACACACACTCCAGTCACACACACACACTCACTCACTCACACACTCACACACACTCCAGTCACAATAACACACACATACACACACACACACACACACACACACACTCCAGTCACATTCACACTCCAGTCACAATAACACACACACACACACACACACACACACACACAAACACACACACACACTCCAGTCACGTTCACACACACTCCAGTCATGTTCACACACACACACACAATCTTTCAGCGGATGCCTGCATCCTTGATGACTTGAAGTGCAATGAGGCATGTTTTTTTTTTTTTTTCTAGTAGTGTTTGCACCTAGTAATTGAAACCACGATCTCACCCTACAGCTGGAAAACCCAAGTGCATAAATCTTACTCAGCCTATACTTGGATATACATTAAAGACTTAAACATCCCCCGTGCCTCAGAGCACATTCAAAATGAATACACTTAAAAAAAAAAAAAGAGTACACTAAAAAAGAAGACACTAAAAATAAACAATACAAAAACATGCACAGGCAGTTTTACAGTAGACACGTGATTTAAACTTCTTCCTCGAAACTGTGTTTTTTTCCCCTCCTGCCTGGGCCACAATCAGACCACAGTTCACACTCTCTCTGGTCCTCACAGTACAGTTCACACTCTCTCTGGTCCTCACAGTACAGTTCACACTCTCTCTGGTCCTCACAGTACAGTACACACTCTCTCTGGTCCTCACAGTACAGTACACACTCTCTCTGGTCCTCACAGTACAGTTCACACTCTCTCTGGTCCTCACAGTACAGTACACACTCTCTCTGGTCCTCACAGTACAGTACACACTCTCTCTGGTCCTCACAGTACAGTTCACACTCTCTCTGGTCCTCACAGTACAGTTCACACTCTCTCTGGTCCTCACAGTACAGTTCACACTCTCTCTGGTCCTCACAGTACAGTACACACTCTCTCTGGTCCTCACAGTACAGTTCACACTCTCTCTGGTCCTCACAGTAAAGTACACACTCTCTCTGGTCCTCACAGTACAGTACACACTCTCTCTGGTCCTCACAGTACAGTTCACACTCTCTCTGGTCCTCACAGTACAGTACACACTCTCTCTGGTCCTCACAGTACAGTTCACACTCTCTCTGGTCCTCACAGTACAGTTCACACTCTCTCTGGTCCTCACAGTACAGTACACACTCTCTCTGGTCCTCACAGTACAGTTCACACTCTCTCTGGTCCTCACAGTACAGTTCACACAGTGGGCCCCCTCTGGTCCTCACAGTACAGTTCACACTCTCTCTGGTCCTCACAGTACAGTTCACACTCTCTCTGGTCCTCACAGTACAGTTCACACTCTCTCTGGTCCTCACAGTACAGTTCACACTCTCTCTGGTCCTCACAGTACAGTTCACACTCTCTCTGGTCCTCACAGTACAGTTCACACTCTCTCTGGTCCTCACAGTACAGTTCACACTCTCTCTGGTCCTCACAGTACAGTACACACTCTCTCTGGTCCTCACAGTACAGTTCACACTCTCTCTGGTCCTCACAGTACAGTTCACACTCTCTCTGGTCCTCACAGTACAGTTCACACTCTCTCTGGTCCTCACAGTACAGTTCACACTCTCTCTGGTCCTCACAGTACAGTTCACACAGTGGGCCCCCTCTGGTCCTCACAGTACAGTTCACACTCTCTCTGGTCCTCACAGTACAGTTCACACTCTCTCTGGTCCTCACAGTACAGTTCACACTCTCTCTGGTCCTCACAGTACAGTTCACACTCTCTCTGGTCCTCACAGTACAGTTCACACTCTCTCTGGTCCTCACAGTACAGTTCACACAGTGGGCCCCTGGGAAAGCACCAGAGAAGGCTGAGGACTGAGCATCCACACTAACCAACCCTTGTGTGAGGACTGAGCATCCACACTAACCAACCCTTGTGTGAGGACTGAGCATCCACACTAACCAACCCTTGTGTGAGGACTGAGCATCCACACTAACCAACCCTTGTGTGAGGACTGAGCATCCACACTAACCAACCCTTGTGTGAGGACTGAGCATCCACACTAACCAACCCTTGTGTGAGGACTGAGCACCCACACTAACCAACCCTTGTGTGAGAACGGAGCATCCACACTAACCCACACTTGTGTGAGGACTGAGCACCCACACTAACCCACACTTAGCAACATTTACCAACTACAACAAAAGTCATCATTCAGTAGAAAGACGTGGACGATAGTATCTCTTATGTGATCAGTCATCATTCAACGCTTGCCAAAGTGTGGCTATATACAGTGTATTGTTTATTGGCTATATCAAGAAGCAGATCCATGTAAAACGCTTAATCTGGTACTTTTAGTAACTATAACCACGACAGCAAATGTTAAACTGCCCCAAAAATCGATAAAACAATGAATTCCATGATTAAATAACATTGTTATCTGGAGAACCAGCAAGCCAGCCCCCACAACACTACTCAACCTCTGTTATCTTTGACTAAAGAAAGAAGATTTAGCCTGGAAACTAAACAGGCTGGCTTCTTTCTAGACTTAACAAAATGTTTCCTTTGGGGGCTAGTGTTATACCTAACCTAACCCTAAATAAACGTTTGGCAACTGTGCGTCGTGGAGTTCTTTGCGTCCAATAATATTTTATCGCAGAAGACATGTATCCCTTACTTAAAGACACATCGACAAGCGAGTTGACTTTGATGTATCCTTTACTTAAAGACACATCGACAAGCGAGTTGACTCTGATGTATCTCTTACTTAAAGACACATCGTCAAGTGAGTCGACATTGATGTATCCCTTACTTAAAGGCACATCCTCAAGCGATTCGACCCTAGTGGTCGGTGGGCTGAGTAACAGCATTCTGATAAGCCAAAGCCTGTTATTGAAACGAGTGCTACAGAACATAGTAGGAGGTGTGTGTGTGTCCTCAGGGGCAGGACTGGGAGATCCATTCAACGGTATCACATCTAATGTTCACCCAAGCGAAGACAAGAAGGGAGGACATGAAATATGTGAGCAGTAGAAGCAGGAAAAGCCGTTGTGTCAAGACTGTAAATATCCTGAGGAGAGGGGGGGGGTCAAACCTAGCCGGGAGCTGTTGAATTTTCCACAACCCAAAAAGAGGGGAGAGCAAATTCATAAATCTGCACAGGTTGTCGTGATGGCTGTCTTATACGTGCTAAACCGCAAGCATAGCATCAGAGTGTTGGATTCCTCTCCTGCTGCAAGCGAGACATAGAGAGGTTGTCTACTTTTATTCTTTTTAAAATCTCCCACTCTTTCTTCGTAGCCATCAACAT
>NC_137926.1:2397751-2430251 GCF_963457725.1 Sprattus sprattus | reverse complement strand
GGCGGAGAAACAGTAGCCCTGGCCTGACAGGCGCTGAGAGGAGGACACACGGCAGATGAGAGCGGTGTTTACAGAATTGATTTGTGTGTGTGTCAGTACAGTAGAACAGTAGAGAAGAACACAGATGAGAGCGGTGTTTACAAAGTTGATTTCTGTGTGTGTGTGTGTGTGTGTGTGTGTCAGTACAGTAGAACAGTAGAGAAGAACACAGATGAGAGCGGTGTTTACAGAGCTGATTTGCACAGACGGCTTACTTCACATATACTATTGCTGGGCCGTTATGTTATGAAAATATGATGCATAACTTGTTTACATTTTCAATACAGTGGTTGGCATACTGTTCAGGCAGAACCGTGTGTGTGTGTGTGTGTGTGTGTGTGTGTGTGTGTGTTTGCATGTCAGTACAGCAGAGAGGCTGTTCTGCATTTTTCCCCCACATCATTTCTAAGCTGAGCTGGGCCAGATGCTAAGCCCAAACAACCTACGAGAGTGTGTGAGAGTGTGTTTACAAAGACAAGCAGAGAGGACTATCACAGCACACACTCAGGGCTTAACATGGAGAATCTGGTTCAAGATTTCAACACAGTGGCTGACATGCTCCAGGAATCGGCTGTGTGTGTGTCCATGTGTGTGTGTGTGTGTGTGTGTGTGCGTGCGTGTGTGTCCATGTGTGTATATGCTTCAGTGTATGTTTGTGTGTGTGTGTGTGTGTGCGTGTGTGTCCATGTGTGTATATGCTTCAGTGTGTGTTTGTGTGTGTGTGTGTGTGTGTGTGTGTTTGTTTGTATATGCTTCTGGGTGTATATGCTTCAGTGTGTGTGTGTGTGTGTGTGTGTGTAACCAGTTATATATGTGCTTGTGTGTTTTTCCATGGTTTTCCAGATCGTCCCTGGGTACAATTTAGCATTTTAGCCTACATTTCAAAAGCCCATGTGTCTAACATTACCCCGGATATCGTTCCATCATGTGGAGATGCTTCAAACAATGCCCACCATTCTCACAAAGGCATTTCAAATAAGTGGCCGCAACCATCCAGTGCATCCCAGCCGCAGAAAATAACCTGCAGCTGCACGCCCCTGCAAACACTACATGTGTTGATACAAGACGAGCAGCGCTAGCCCTCTGAAACACACACACCAGTGCGCTCTGAAACACACACACCAGTGCGCTCCTAAACACACACCAGCCCTCTGAAACACACACCCAGTGCACCCTAAACCTGGAGTAGATTTGGAGTGTCATGGACTCACACACAGGGGTTTTTCATTTAATAACAACACATTTATATTAAACTACAGTATAGTGGAACAAGGTGGGAGAATGTAAATGAAAAAAATGAAGACTTCGAAAATGAAGACTTCGAAAAGACAACAAAAATGAAGACTTCGAAAATGAAGACTTCGAAAAGACATCAAAAATTAAGACTTCGAAAATGAAGACTTCGAAAAGACAACAAAAATGAAGACTTTTCGTAGTACTGTACGTGGTGAAGAGTCCTCCCACTCACCCATATTTTAAAGCGCTCCCTCATCCCCACGCACATGGCCAGAGTGGAGCCAGGCAACATGGGCAGACAGAGGCACTCGCCATACTGATGGGCCAAATTGAACTCCAGACAACAACAAAAATGAAGACTCTAGTCAGTACCTGATGGTCTATGACGAAGGATCGCCCGCAGCAGAAGCCTCCGATAGACGCCACGGCGTTCTCCATATTGGCACTGATGAGGTCGATGTCATCAATCTGAAACGAGCCAGCCAAACACGTGTAAACTATTTCTCAAAGACACCTCTGAAGACCTGGCAGTGGCCTTTCTGAAGCCCATTTACACCGGTCACATAATCTACTTCATAAACCTGAAAGGAGATATTCACAACATTTCTTTCCTAAACGTCTTTCTCCCCAGACACGTATATGGTATTTGTAACAGCACTGATCATCCGTGCTAGCTATACTCGGCGGCTGTTGGAAAAACCCACTTAATCCCAACGCGTCCCACCATCATCTAGTTGTGACAGTGGCTGTGACACATTACTCAACTCCTCCACAAATCATCTAGTTGTGACACATTACTCACGTTGACCCCAAAGTGCTCGGTGACCCCTCGGCCGTGTTCTCCCAGGACGCCGAAGGACATGCTCTCCTCCAGGAAGATGCGCACCTTGTACTTGTACTTCAGCTTCACCTATAGAGAGAGAGAGGGGGGGAGAGAGAGAAAGAGAGAGAGAGAGAGAGAGAGAGAGAGAGATACAGCCAGCAAGAGAGAGAGAGAAAGAGAGAGAGACAAAGAAAGAAAGAAAGAAAGAAAGAAAGAAAGAAAGAAAGAAAGAAAGAAAGAAAGAAAGAAAGAGAGAGGAAGAGAGAGACAAAGTCCGTTTTTCCAGACATCGGCCGTGTTTACGTACAGGCCCTCCACACACACACACACACACACACACACACACACACACACACACACACACACACACACACACACACACACACACACACACACACACAGACACAGACACACACACACACACACACACACACACACACACACACACACACAGCTTACCAGCTCTGGAAGTGGACAGACATCAGCCGTGTTTACGTACAGGCCCTCCACCACGATGAACCTCCTGGTTACTCGTGCCTTACGGGGATTCTGGAACAAATTATAAAAACAACACATGAAATCTTTCTACTTGTGAGAGGTCTCACACTCACACTACACACACACACACACACACTCACACACACTCACACACTACACACACACACACACACACACACACACACACACACACACACACACACACACACACACACACACACACACACACACACACACACACACACACACACACACACGGGTCAGCCGTGACCGGAGACTCTACTTTCTGCACACATCAGCAGGGCCTGGGGGCTCGGTCTCTCCCTCTCTCACTCTCTCACTCAGTCTCTTGTCTGTCTCTCTCCATCATTCTTTCTCTCTCGGTCTCTCATTCCGTCCGTTAGCTCACTCCACTCACTCACTCACTCACTCACTCACTCACTCTCTCACTCTCTCACTCTCTCACTCTCTCACTCTCTCACTCTCTCACTCTCTCACTCTCTCACTCTCTCACTCTCTCACTCACCCTCTGATCCTCCATTTCCTGTTCCTTCAGGAGGCGTTCCAGGTCCTCCATGTCGTTGTGTTTGAAGTACTTGATGAAACTGCGGGAGGCCTGGAGTCCCTTCTGGATGGAGAAACAGGCTGCCTCATCCCTGTGTGTGTGTGTGTGTGTGTGTGTGTGTGTGTGTGTGTGTTGGGGGAGAGGTGAAAATTGAGCAGGCTTAGTAAGTGAACTCCTCAGGAAACGCGTTCCATCATTGGGTTCCGTCATATTAATCATCCTTAACTGTTCCATCATTGGGCTCCGTCATATTAATCATCCTTAAAAGTCTGGAGAGGTCGGGGGAGGAGAGGCTTACACAAAGATGATGTCACCTCTCTTGGAGTAGGCTGGGATGGCGCTGGCTATGGTGGCGAAGCCGTACGAGTAGATGATGGCTTCCTCCGTCCTCATGAACTTGGCCAGACGCTCTTCCAGCTCCAGGTGGACATCTACAAGTGTTTGCATTCACACACACACACACACACACACACGCACGCACACGCACACACACACACACACACACACATGCGCACACACACACAGACACGTACACACACATGCGCACACATGCGCACACACACACACAGATTTTAGAATTCTAACCTTATGAGGACCTGAACTTGGAAGGATTCCCAAAGAGAGATATTTCATCGCATTACACAACACCCGACATTCGATGTCTTCACTTAAAAGCTTAAAAGATTTACCAAAAGTTCCATAAAATCCTCTTGGGCCACAGGTTCCCACTCCATACTTCTTCAGTGAGGCCAGAGCCTTTTGCTGCAGAAACAACAAGAGAGGACCATCACAGAGTTAGTATTGAATGCAGAGTCACATCCAAATGCTCTCTGAAGCTTCATAAACGTATTGACATAAGCAAAACCACTCAGAGCGGAAGGCCAGGGAAGTCGTAAATCCAAGTGGACACGTCAAGGTAGAGCGGCGTGCCCAAGGCTGCTCACTCTCATGTGCTGGATTTCATCCTGCTCCAGGTGACCCCCACACACACACACACACTCTCTCTCCAGGTGACCCTCTGAGGCTTGTGTTTGCTCAGGAAAGCATATGATCTGCTCCAGATACACACACACACACACACACACACACACACACACACACACACACACACACACACACACACACACACACACACACACACACACACACACACACACACACACACACACACACACACACACACACACACTCTCTCCAGGTGACTCTCTGAGGCTTGTGTTTGCTCAGGAAAGCATATGATCTGGAGCAGCGCAGCGCAGCACAGCATAGTGCAGAGCAGCACACATCTGCAATTTTCCAATTTCCATGACGCATAATTTAGCCAACCACCAGGGTTTCAGGAGAAGATATTGGAAACAAATGTTCTTAAAAAAACAACAATCAGGAAATCCAAGCTCTGGTCATTTATGTAATGATGGTGGCCATTACTTGTTATAGTTAAAGGGCTTTGAATGAAGCAAATACTGAATGCAGAAAAACAGTTGCTTTTGCATGGCTTTCTCTTTCGGATGGGAAAATGTCTCTCTGTAACTCTTACCCTATATTCATCATCGCAGTACTGACCACAGACATGATGATGCCAAATTCCTATAACATGCACAGATAAAGTAAGTATTCATGTTCCTGATATGTTGTTCTTCCAGAAGATGATGAGTGCAGTGACCTCACATTCATCTCCGGCACAGGAATGCATCCAAACCACAGAGAGCCCTGCAAGACACACACACACACACACACACACACACACACACACACACACACACACACACACACACACACACACACACACACACACACACACACACACACACACGGCTCTTCTCCAGCAGGCAACACATGAGGATGACTGGTGAGTGTATTAGTCTAAAACCCTGGGAGCAATTGACTTTGTTTGGGCGTCCCCTCCATCTCACCAACAAACATCTCCAACTGGCTTTGTCTTGAAGATAAAATCGTCAGGGGAAAAACCGACGTGTATTCCAAAGTGCAATCAGAGAAGTGTCTCTATCAGAGTCAGAGGGAGGAATGGAAAAGCACTCTGCGTCTTAAAAATAGCACCAACCTTGACGCGCTCGTTGTCAAGCAGTCCCAAGAAGTTAAATGAGGCAAAGTTAATGCACTCCTTCCCATTCACGATGATTTTGTGGCTTGGAGGCCTGTGAAAGTAAAACGCAGTCATTAGCGAAGGAGCAAAAACAGAACACACTGTGTGTGTGTGTGTGTGTGTGTGTGTGTGTGTGTGTGTGTGTGTGTATGTGGGTGTGTGTAGCAAAGGAGCAAAACAGCACACACTTCATTTATTCTTCCATGACCTTCACTTGTACAGGGAAACATTGCCCTCAAGCAGCACTGCACTGAAACAACTACCAGAGACACACACGTGCTACTCACTTGACAGAGACACACACTACTCAACTACCAGAGACACACACTACTCAACTACCAGAGACACACACTACTCAACTACCAGAGACACACACTACTCAACTACCAGAGACACACACTACTCAACTACCAGAGACACACACTACTCAACTACCAGAGACACACACTACTCAACTACCAGAGACACACACTACTCAACTACCAGAGACACACACTACTCAACTACCAGAGACACACACTACTCAACTACCAGAGACACACACTACTCAACTACCAGAGACACACACTACTCAACTACCAGAGACACACACTACTCAACTACCAGAGACACACACTACTCAACTACCAGAGACACACACTACTCAACTACCAGAGACACACATTACTCAACTACCAGAGACACACACTACTCAACTACCAGAGACACACACTACTCAACTACCAGACACACACTACTCAACTACCAGAGACACACACTACTCAACTACCAGAGACACACACTACTCAACTACCAGAGACACACACTACTCAACTACCAGAGACACACACTACTCAACTACCAGAGACACACACTACTCAACTACCAGAGACACACACTACTCAACTACCAGAGACACACACTACTCAACTACCAGAGACACACATTACTCAACTACCAGAGACACACATTACTCAACTACCAGAGACACACACTACTCAACTACCAGAGACACACACTACTCAACTACCAGAGACACACACTACTCAACTACCAGAGACACACACGTGCCACTCACTTGACACATAACCCAAATGAATACAGAGTCACTGTAAGACTATGACATCATTAGAATGTATGTAACTAATCCAAGTATGTATGTATGTATGTATGTATGTATGTATGTATATTTATATGTATATGTATATGTAAGTCTATGTAAGACACATGTTGAGGAAGTGGTGTGCATTGCTGTACCTACCCAGTGACTATGTCATAATTGAGGGACGGGTGGTCCTTTGACACGGGAGGAACAAGAGGCTCAGGCTGCCATTCTTCAATTAGCTCCTCCTTTTCCTGTGGACAGACACATTCACCATCCAATCACCCGTCAGCATAGACACTGTTATACTCAATTAACTCCTCCTTATCCTGTGGACATACACATTCACCATCCAATCACTCGTCAGCATACACATTCACCATCCAATCACCGGTCAGCATACACACTGTTATACTCAATTAACTCCTCCTTATCCTGTGGACATACACATTCACCATCCAATCACTCGTCAGCATACACATTCACCATCCAATCACCGGTCAGCATACACACTGTTATACTCAATTAACTCCTCCTTTTCCTGTGGACGTACACATTCACCATCCAATCACCCGTCAGCGTACACACTGTTATATTCATTTCAGTCGTGATTTTTATAGTTCTCTTGTGCGCACCTTTTACCCAGATGAGAATCACTCTCATGTGCTTGATTTCTATATAAAAGTTACTTTTACATTTTTTTTTTTTTTTTTTTTACAATCCGTCAATATCACAACAATGCTGTATTTGCCTCGGGGTAGTCTGTGCATTTAGAGCATCACTGAGGGATGTGCTTCACCTTCTCTGTGAGGTCAGAGCGCTCCTGTAGCCTGTACGTCTTGGAGAAAAGGAGTCTGATTATCCACAATATGAGGATCCCCTCCAGAATCAGGTGATACGCAGGCGCCTAAAGAGAGAGAGAGAGAGAGAGAGAGAGAGAGAGAGAGAGAGAGAGAGAGAGAGAGAGAGAGAGGGAGGGAGAGGTAGAGGTAGGGAGGGAGAGAGAGATACAGAGGGAGGGAGGGAGAGAGGGAGGGAGAGAGAGAGAGAGCGCGAGAGAGAGGTAGAGAGCGAGGTAGAGGTAGGGAGGGAGGTAGAGGTAGGGAGGGAGAGAGAGGGAGAGAGAGACAGAGAGAGAGAGAGGGGTAGGGTGGGAGAGAGAGAGAGAGAGGGAGAGAGACAGAGAGAGATAGGGAGAGAGACAAAGAGAGAGAGGGAGGGAGAGAGAGCGAGAGGGAGAGAGAGAGAGAGGGGGGGGGGGGGGGAGAGAGAGAGAGGGGGGGGAGAGAGAGAGGGAGATCAATTGAAGCAAACATCACTAAATCTATGGTAATAACATATTTTGCAGAAAATACGGTGAAATAGTCTCATTTTAGAACAAACTCTACTGTGCACTTGTAACTGTAGTAGTGCAGATATTCTATGGCTTAATGCCACCCTTCACCTGAATCCGATGATGAATAAATATGTAGGTAATGAGAGTGGACTATGGTCGGTGCCTTTGTAGGGGCCACTCCCTTTTAACTGACATATTCGGTTTGAAAGACTGAAACAACATTTCATTGAGCCTCACACAGAAAGATGTTAAAAAGCTTACTGACAAAATAATGACAACTTTCAAACCTGGTGGTTCAACTAGAAACAATTAGATTGATTGACTGTTTCAATGGATCTGGCTGAAACCAAAACAGATCTGGACTATGAATAAGCCATCAACAGGTAGGATTATGACCAACGGAACATATTAAGTGCAATTTCAGTTTTCAGATAGCTTCTAGGTCCACTATGATGTGATTATTCGGATGGTATTAAAGTCTAACAGTCAGGTTGATCAATACTCTGTGCACCCTTCATTTGGTTGTTTGAGGCGATTCAATGTATTTGTATGTATGTATTTCGGACATAAAGTTGTGTGTTTGTTTACTTGTACGGACCTGGATGTATACAGAGAGCACTGACAGAACTTTCTCTCTCTTCATACTTCTCTCATAATTACACTTCCAATTGCTGGTCTTGAAACATCTTACATGTCATTCTAATAAACTTCTACCACAACATTTTACTAAACGATTACTTTGGATTATTAAACCTGAATATGCAAACTACACAATCACTCCGATAACGAGATCTCTTCATAGAGACTGGCCTAAATAACGACATTTCACCACCCTGTCCACTGGTATTGTGTCCCACCCTGCCCAGTCAATTACAACGTTTGATAACAACTAGCTGTTCTAGCTAGCGTGCTGGCTACACTTCCTGGATTATGTCACAAGTTCCGAACAGCATATTTGAAAGCCTATTCGACATTTTTGATTATCGTCAGACGAATCTATGGTTTCAATGAAGCCATGAGTCAAAAACACGGCACTTTTTATAAACGCTGTCGGCTTATTTAAGTCTACTTACCTCGTAGAAAGCTTGTACCATCTCCACTAGTACCCACTGTTGCCCGGACGCCATTTTCGTTTCCTGAATCACGTGATCTGCACAAAACGTCATCTGATTTCTAGAGAGGAGCGCGCGCCCTCATCTGGTAAAAGCTGAACCTGGAGACGAGAAATACTCCTTTCTGATTGGCTAGCAGGTGTCACGGTATTCCTTTTTTTGTAAAGGGACCATAGACAAATTTCCCCAGGTGTATGAACGGAACACCTGTAAAGTAGACCAGATACAAGTTTAATCACCGTCCTATATCAACGCTCTAGAAACTTTGAATAGTAACTAACGTGGGATTGAAAAGCGGTTCATTGAAGCTACTACAGTAACTGTGTAGTCAGGCAAGCGAATGCATTAACGAAATGAATTTTCGTTTTGCCAAGTGTTATCCCTTCCATTACTGACAGCCTGGAGATGTGTTCAGGTCAACCATACACTTCCCTTGGCCTAAAGTTTAATTTTCCATCCACTATTGTTTTTCATGTGTCAAAAATATTCAACTGAAACAGGAGTTTGCCTCAGTCAAGGCCATGCAGAATGATCAAACTTGCCGTCCATACATTTGAAATGGAGGCTACCAACACATTTTGCCCTGAGAGATTTTGAATTGGCAACGAAAATGTCGCTGTTCCTTCTCTGTAGCATATCAGCATATCCCAATCACAGTGGCTGTGCCTACTGGAAAGGCAATGTTTAGTTTCTCCCCACAATGCTTACCATAAAATTTGATACAGATAATTATACTGAGAGAGACATACATACTCATACAAATGTGTTTTTCAGTAGTTTTATTTTATTTTTCCTTCTTTTCAACTGTACCAGTAGCATGCACATGTGAAACAACCAAGGACCTGGGATTTCCTTTAAAATTCCTTCATTAGAGATAAGAGGCAAATTGTGAGCACATACTTCCACATATCCTCCACTAGGGGGCGCTCAATGATTCACTATCGCACAGCTGACTTTCTTCAGGCACTAAGCTGTAAATGAAAAGGGTACCGCAAGCTGCACACTGTCTTTGGTTTCTGACCATGTCGTGACAATTGTGTACAAGCATTTGGTTACACGTCAATGACGGCAAAGATGAAGATTTAACCAGGATTGCAACTCTTCATCTTCCTCTGTTCACTACAAATGGGCAAATGGAATGCACATTATTTAGCAGAATAGCTGGTCATTTTGATGAATGAGATAACATGCAATTCAAAGGCATAGAAAAGGCTACAGAGAGGGAGAGACAGTGCGTAAAAGGTTTTGCTTGTTCTAAACATTACAGTAGAGACAGGCAGTAGAGAGAGGCGGTGTTATAAACATTACAGTAGAGACAGGCGGTGTTATAAACATTACAGTAGAGAGAGGCGGTGTTGTAAACATTACAGGAGAGAGAGGCAGTGTTATTAACATTACAGTAAAGGCAGACAGTAGAGAGAGGCGGTGTTATAAACATTACAGGAGAGAGAGGCGGTGTTATAAACATTACAGGAGAGAGAGGCGGTGTTATTAACATTACAGGAGAGAGAGGCAGACAGAGAGAGAGGTAGACAGAGAGAGAGGCGGTGTTATAAACATTACAGGAGAGAGAGGCGGTGTTATTAACATTACAGGAGAGAGAGGCAGACAGAGAGAGAGGTAGACAGAGAGAGAGGCAGTGTTATTAACTTTACAGTTGAGGCGGTAGAGGCAGACAGTAGAGAGAGGCGGTGTTATGAACATTACAGTAGAGACAGTAGAGGCACACTGTAGAGAGAGGCGGTGGCTGACTGGGCGCAGTAGAGAGGCGGTAGAGAGACGGTAGAGAGAGGCGGTAGAGAGAGGCGGTGGCTGACTGGGCGCAGTAGAGAGGCGGTAGAGAGACGGTAGAGAGAGGCGGTGGCTGAGTGGGCGCAGTAGAGGCAGACTGTAGAGAGAGGCGGCAGAGAGAGGCGGTGGCTGAGAGGAGCTCCCAGTGCCCTTCCCTTCCCTCTGTGCCCATGTGATCCCAGTGTCCCGGCGCCCTAATGTGAAGCACGTGCATGTGCTCAGGGAGCAGAGCGCCTAATGCCTTGATCAGCCCCTCCATCTCTGAGTGCAAGGGAGGTGACTACATGCTCTGGATCTCACTCCTCTGACTCTACATGCTCTGGATCTCACTCCTCTGACTCTAGATGCTCTGGATCTCACTCCTCTGACTCTACATGCTCTGGATCTCACTCCTCTGACTCTACATGCTCTGGATCACACTCCTCTGACTCTAGATGCTCTGGATCTGACTTCTCTGACTCTGCATGCTCTGGATCTCACTCCTCTGACTCTACATGCTCTGGATCTGACTTCTCTGACTCTACATGCTCTGGATCTCACTCCTCTGACTCTAGATGCTCTGGATCTCACTCCTCTGACTCTACATGCTCTGGATCTCACTCCTCTGACTCTAGATGCTCTGGATCTCACTCCTCTGACTCTAGATGCTCTGGATCTCACTCCTCTGACTCTAGATGCTCTGGATCTCACTCCTCTGACTCTAGATGCTCTGGATCTCACTCCTCTGACTCTAGATGCTCTGGATCTCACTCCTCTGACTCTAGATGCTCTGGATCTCACTCCTCTGACTCTAGATGCTCTGGATCTCACTTCTCTGAAGGCTTTGGAGTTCTATTTTTGGAGTTTCAGTTTGCGTCACTATACACAAGTTTCACAGTGTGATTGTTTTTCGGTTTGTCACTTACTGGCACAAGATTGTGCAGCTGTTTCTTTGTAATGTTTGTAAATGCTGAGTACTGAGTACAGGCCACACACACACACACACACACACACACACACATACACACACACACACACACACACACACACACTGAGTACAGGCTATCCCTGCTGAGAGGGCCCATGGTATGCAAAACCTTGGTTTAGGCTCCTCATGCAAAACAAATAAATTGACCCTTGAATGGTCAAGGTACAAAGTCTGGTGGTAGTCTTGGATTATGGAGCAGGTTTTGCATGTATGTAAATGGGTTAAACTGCTGCCTTTAACCCAGTAGTATGTTCATCAAATACAAATGAAACTTCATAATTGCAAATCTGGCTTTTTCAGTACTTTTATTATTTATTTCATATTTGTTCTTCAATAATGTAGACTTCTGCTGTAAGCTTTTATTATGCTGGCCGCAATAATATAAACAGATTCATTTGCGAGCTTCGTTGAAGTGAAATCTTAGTAGCTGCTTGCCCAGAGCATGTAGAGTCAGAGAAGTGAAATCAAGTTCTCTGTGTGTGTGTGTGTGTGTGTGTGTGTGTGTGTGTGTGTGTGTGTGTGTGTAGGCTACTCGTCATCTTCATGAACTCGGCGTGTGCAACTTTTCCTCGTCTCTCTCCAGGCAGCTCAGAGGAGTCTTGCGAGCGGCACTCCCATGTCCAGACATGTCATGAATAATCATGTGTTATCAGTGTGTGTGTGTGTGTGTGTGTGTGTGTGTGTGTGTGTGTGTCCAGACATGTCATGAATAATCATGTACTATCACATCCGCCAAAGTCAACAATCCCCTTAGAAAGGCCCCTGTGTTTCTGCATCAGTCAGATGGAGACTGAGGTTTCACACATCACCTTCATTGAGAAGCGGCCATGTTTGTTTCCATGTGTGGTTGGAAGAAACAGCTTCAGTAAAATGAATGTGGTGGCCTTTTATCCACCACTGTGCCAATCTACACAAACCACATCCAGTGTGATCACGCAGGCGGATCAAGCTAGCGATGGAAGTGGTTCAAAATCAAAATGCCATGCAATGCAGCCAGAAGCCAGACAGTACACACACACACACACACACACACACACACACACACACACACACACACACACACACACACACGCATCCAGTGTGATCACGCAGGCGGATCAAGCTAGCGATGGAAGTGGTTCAAAATCAGAATGCCATGTAATGCAGCCAGAAGCCAGACAGTGACTTTGAGTTTCCAGTGCGTTTCACGTTACTGCTGGATGCCAGAGGCCTGCCTGCTGACACAAGTGTGGATGACGAGGAAGTTTCCATGTGCAAGGCCAGCTTCTTTGACTGGCATGAGGGAAGCTTCTTTGACTGGCATGAGGGACTGGCATGAGGCGTCTTTGACTGGCATGAGGGAGGCTTCTTTGACTGGCATGAGGGAGGCATCTTTGACTGGCATGAGGGAGGCGTCTTTGACTGGCATGAGGGAGGCGTCTTTGACTGGCATGAGGGAGGCGTCTTTGACTGGCATGAGGGAGGCTGGCATGAGGGAGGCGTCTTTGACTGGCATGAGGCGTCTTTGACTGGCATGAGGGAGGCATCTTTGACTGGCATGAGGCGTCTTTGACTGGCATGAGGGAGGCATCTTTGACTGGCATGAGGGAGGCATCTTTGACTGGCATGAGGGAGGCATCTTTGACTGGCATGAGGGAGGCTGGCATGAGGGAGGCGTCTTTGACTGGCATGAGTGAGGCGTCTTTGACTGGCATGAGGGAGGCTGGCATGGGGGAGGCGTCTTTGACTGGCATGGGGGAGGCGTCTTTGACTGGCATGAGGGAGGCGTCTTTGACTGGCATGAGGGAGGCTTCTTTGACTGGCATGAGGGAGGCTGGCATGAGGGAGGCGTCTTTGACTGGCATGAGGGAGGCGTCTTTGACTGGCATGAGGGAGGCTGGCATGAGTGAGGCGTCTTTGACTGGCATGAGGGAGGCTGGCATGGGGGAGGCGTCTTTGACTGGCATGAGGGAGGCTTCTTTGACTGGCATGGGGGAGGCGTCTTTGACTGGCATGAGTGAGGCGTCTTTGACTGGCATGAGGGAGGCTTCCTGACTCAGGCCCGAGTACAGTAAGTCATGTCTCCCTGGAAAGCCTCGCTCTGTCAGTGGATCAGACTTCTACTGTAGCACACTGCTGCCTCCTGTCAGAGACACACACACACACACACACACACACACACACACACACACACACACACACACACACACAGCTGCCTCCTGTCAAAGACACTCAAGAATAGACACTCACACACACAAAGTCAGTTTTACTACACAAATCCTTCCGTTTCTGTTTCTGTTTATCTTGCCTGCTTCCCACTCTTTTTTTTCTCGTTCCTTATCCTCTTCTCTCGCTCTCTTTCTCTCTTTCTCTCTCTCTCTCTCTCTCTCACCCTCTCACTCTCTCTCTTGCCCTCTCTCTCTCTCTCCCTTTCTCTCTCGCCCTCTCTCTCCCCCTCTCTCTCTCTCTTTCTCTGTGGCTTTTTGTTTCACAATACATTTGAGGTTTCTTTGCTCCATAAGGTTTACTATAGCCTCATAGACGGTATGTATTTATTGATGGGATTACATAAGATGCTCTCTGCTCTCTGCTCAAGGGGAGAATAGATGGGAGGCCGTCATCCTTCATCCTGGAAACCGTCACTGGCGGCAACACCTGCATCATAGGCCATGGGGTTGCCAAGCAACAGCAGGAAACTGTGTAGGATAGCACATAGAATGTAAATGATATGTGCCACCAGAAGACCACTGCCATCGAAGATCGACTGAAAAGCAAGCAATTCTACCAATATTAATACGAAATTCTAATGGATTTGTTCATTCCAGGGATGTAAATGATTGATGAGTAACACTTTACAGGAACGTTTCTTAACATGCACACATTAAATGCAGTATTTAGCGTTGTAAAACATTAACTCAGCATTTAACCTTATGTTAGTAATGGCAAAAGCTGACAATTTATCTATAGTAACTATTAAACTGTGTGTCAATTCAGAGGTCCTGGATCTAAAACTTAATTCATCATTAAACATGATCAAAAAAGACATGTAAGCATGTCGCATTGCTTGCATTTAACATGATCAAAACATACACGTCATTTCATTACTCTGATGTCAGTGATGTGTACATGTCCACTACAATTAACAAAATGGTACTTCAGTGATCTCATTGCATTATGGCAGAGAAGAGGCTGTCTGTGTTTGTGTGTATGTGTCTGTGTGTGTGTGTGTGTGTGTGTGTGTGTGTGGTGTGTGTGTGTGTGTGTGTGTTTGCCATATGGCAGCCCCTTCACCCATAGGGACTTAGATGACTCATCCAGGCATTGTATTGAATTAAAATCTCAGCAGAAGTCAGTGGCAGCTATGGGAGCTCTGCTTGTCTCTGTGTGTTTGTGTGTGAGTGTGTGTGTGTGTGGCAGCTATGGGAGCTCTGCTTGTCTCTGTGTGTTTGTGTGTGAGTGTGTGTGTGGCAGCTATGGGAGCTCTGCTTGTCTCTGTGTGTTTGTGTGTGAGTGTGTGTGTGGCAGCTATGGGAGCTCTTCTTGCGGTTGGTTCTGGCAGAGATTTATTTCCCACACTGAGACAACTGACCTTGCTGCCCACCGGCTCCCCTCATGAGCAATGCTGTGAGCGTGGGTGTGGCGCGGCGTGGCGTGCCGTGGCATTTATGTGGGAGTGTGTGTTTAGGCAGACGGCAGCGTGCCGTGGCATTTATGTGGGAGTGTGTGTGTGTGTGGGTGTTGTGTGTGTGTGGGAGTGTGTGTGTGTTGTGTGTGTGTGTGTATGTGGGAGTGTATGTGGGAGTGTATGTGGGAGTGTGTGTGTGTGTGTGTGTGTGTGTGTGTGTATGTGGGAGTGTATGTGGGAGTGTGTGTGTGTGTGTGTGTGGGAGTGTGTGTATAGGCAGGCTGCGCGCGAATACCGCTCGGTCAGTGTGTCATGTGTATATTTTCAAACCTCAGCCCATAAGCTGCTCACAGCGGTGGACACTGGGGGATTAGGTGTGTGTGTGTGTGTGTGTGTGTGTGTGTGTGTGGACCGCTCATCTTCAGACCACATTCTAAAGAGAGAGAACACACACACACACAACCCTACACACACTAACTGCTGTTTCAATGCTGTGGCACAACCCCACACACACACACACACTGCTGTTTCAATGCTGTGACACAACCCTACACACACACACACACACACACACACACACACAACCCTACACACACACTTCTGTTTCAATGCTGTGCCACAACCCTACACACACACACACACACACACACACACTTCTGTTTCAATGCTGTGCCACAACCCTACACACACACACACACTGCTGTTACAATGCTGTGGCACAACCATACACACACACACACACACTTCTGTTTCAATGCTGTGGCACAACCCTACACACACACACACACACACACACACACACACACACACACACACTGCTGTTTTCACTCCCAGTGGCTCTCAGTGACAGGCCTCTTCCCTCATGCTCTGGCCCGGCTGCATTAAACATGTATAAATAAACAAACTCTCCTTGGAAGGAGATTACATTTAGTCGGTGCTTTGACCGGGCTTCTCACCGTACGGGCAACAGTAGGGATATGATGGAGAGGAGAGTTTGTTTTTTGTCAAGCATGTACTACACACTAGACACTTTTGGGGTCTTGTCATTTTCAAATGTTTGCCGATTCTTATATACAGGAAATAGCTGGTGGACTTCATGATTATCCTTTCATCTGCAGTGACAGAGGGCTTTGCCGTACCACACATGTGACTATCTTTAAAGCGGCCGAGGCGACGGATCTCGGAGACATTTGACACGGACCAGGTTAAACATGGAAAAAAATATTTATTTCAACAGAGGACATTCTGTGATCTATAAGCGGACACAGGGTGCACATTAACAAGGGATGGATGTGAACAAAAAGAGATGGAAATCTGAAGATAAACAGCCTTTTTTCTGAGCTGAGTGAATTCCCTGAAGTTGAAATTCATTCATGACGTGCAGTGATTGATGGATAGCATTCTTATTGTTGGTTTGTTAAACTTTGGCCAGTTTCATATTGCCACTTAAACCAGTTCTGACCACATTTATTTTCCGATTGTGCTTTTCGGTCTCCTCCTTGTACAAACAAACAAACAAAGAAACAAACATCGGTGGACACCATTTTTAACCATCCACTGAAAGCTTCGTTTTAGTCCAGTAAGTATTTAGCATCAGTAAATAAATATTGCCCAAAAATTTTCACTCAAACAAAATTAAGACACAAACTAAAAAAAAAAAAAAAAAAAAAAAAAAAAAATTCCAAATCAATGCGAAATAAACAACCGTACAAAAAAAACAAAAAAACAATAACAACAAAGGGGACAAATAAATTACAATACCTCAGGGTGTGGCAGACGAGACACACAGTATTTACAAACATAAAGCACTTACAAAAGACAATATTAGCAGGGCGAACATCAGGGGCGAACATCACGGACACGACTGCTGAGTTTAAGTTTTCATCTCCCAAGCCTCAAACATTGACCTTTGACCTATAGGTGAATTACAGAAGCCTAATCGCTTAGGTTTCCATTAGGTTACCAGATACTGCTATTCCGTTACATATACTGATTACTTTAAATACAGTTTTTAAAATTTGTCTTTAATTAGAAATATCACCTTTAGGAGTACCACGAAGAGCAAAATTGTACAACTTCTTTACATCTTGTTAAAAGGTCCTCTTAAAAATATTCCACTTACAATGTTCGAGATCAACTGTTTTGTTGATGTGTATCTGCTATAGTACTCGATACTCGATTTTCGATATGTTTTTCACTTGACTTTAATGTTACAAAACAGTGCAATATGAAATAATTGAGTTCTCTGTTCAAAATGAAGAACACAGCGTTGAAACCTGAGCACAATGTCACCTATTCTAGTTGGTAAGAAATTCACCCTGTTGACTTGTGGCAAGCACCTCAGCCTATGCTCTGAAATAATAACGTGAATATGCCACGGCATCACCAATGGTCTCTGTTATAAGACCACGGAAGACATTTGCTCTATGAGGTTTTCTTCTGGTTCCTTATAAAACGTGTAACAAGTTTCGAGAACACAGTGACTGATTTTGGCAATCGAACAGGCTAGAGGTATGTTTACATTTTCCCTAGGGCCTGATGGCCAGTTAAGCCATTTGCCTCGTGGATTTGACAACCGCACTGGTACCGAGGACTAATACTTAAATATCGTTTTTTTTTTTTTTACATGTCAATGTACAGCGTATACACTAGAGCTCTGGAGTCTTGGAGTCAAGTTTACAGAAAACGATGTTTACAGCAGAGAGTTGGAGTTCAACATCAGTTATTCCAATCATTTACGATCACTAGGAGGAGATAAAAAAAAGAAAGAAAAAAAAAGGATTACAGAGTAAATCAAATGTAAACAGAAACGAAACAATCACATTTCCTATGAACAGCATTCACTTTTGCTGGAGTCAAAACATACTTCTTGTAGTTATTATAGTTGATTTTATGTTCTGTATTTATGAATTTTTTTTTTTTTTTACAAAAGCTTAACTTTGAAGCAACAGCCATTTTGGCACCGTAAAACCGCAGCCAGCCATTTTCATTTCCCCCCCACAAACTCAGTGTGACACTGGTGTCCTACCTCAAAATACAAAAAGAAATATTCTGTTCATGGCAAAAATATATAAAGCAACCAAAAAAAAAAAAACATTTAAACATACAACAAATTAAACGTTTGCACTGGTCGGTTTCAGAACTCCGAAACATTAACATGTCGAGAGAATAACAACCGCTCACGGCAACATCACAGACGGAGAATAAGCATTAACACAGTTTTAGCACTGGCGGGGACGAGATGACATGCGAGCATCCACAGGAGACACACACCGAAAGAGATAGCGAGCGAACGAGCGAGCGAGAGAGAGAGAGAGAGAGAGAGAGAGAGAGAGAGAAAGAGAGAGCGAGCGAGAGAGAGAGAGAGCGAGGGAATGCCGCTCGTGTTGATTCCTGTACGCCAGAAAGGCCCCTCTGGTGAAGAGAAGCATCGCCCACACGCGGGCGGCCATTCATTCCTCCCGGTAAGTGCTTTACTGCGCCACTGTCCAGGGTGGTTGCTGCGTGAGTGGGGTAGGTGGAAGCAGTCACTGAGGGCATGAACAGGCGGAGGAGGAGGAGGAGGAGGAGGAGGAGGAAGAGGAGGAGGAGGAGGAGGAGGAGGAGGGAGAGCAAGGCAAGGCTCCAGGATGAGGAAACACCGACTGAACCTGGAGAAGAGAAAAGAAAAATCACATTTATGGTTGGTTTTAAAGGTGTACCTGTGTGTGTGTGTGTGTGTGTGTGTGTGTGTGTGTGGTTTTAAAGGTGCACTTGTGTTACACTCAGACATGGTTTCACTGCACACTTGCACTAGAGGATGTTCTGCTACTCCTGCATGTTATATGGAGCATTCTGATTGGTGAACATTGCTCTTAAAAACACAACACTTAGCCTCAGGTGTAAAAGAATACAATTAAAATAAAATCAAAATGTCTGTCAGAAGGTGAGCACCTCATGAGCACACAGTTATGTGTGATATATATTTAAGAGTAACGAGTCGGAGAAGAGAACCTTTTCTGCCCCATGTCAGATGTCTCTGTGAGGAAAAAACGGAAGTTGGAAAAAAACGGAAGTTGAGCATGGTGTAACTGACTGAAGTATTGCCAATGGTTCTGTAGTGGTTCGCAGAGTCTCATTACAAAAGTGAGGGACATGCCGCTGTAAAGACCAGCCGGAGCACAAAAAAGAGTGGGGGAGGGGCTAAATCAGTTGCAGCATAGGCAGGCTCTAAACATAGACCGGCTCTAGTCCAGTGCTTTTTAACCTTATTGGAGGTACTGAACCCTGCAAGCTCCATCAGTGCATTCACCGAACCCTTCGTAATTTAAAAAAAAATATATGATTTCTTCAAAACGTAGGTATGTATAAAAACGGCCCGACATTGCTAGTGTGAACCGGGCTATACTGCGTGTGTCTTGACCCTTGCCGAACCCCTGAGAGTGGCTCAACGAACCCCAGGTTAAGAACCACTGCTCTAGACATAGGCAGGCTCTACATGTTCTTTTTCAATGTACACTTTACATGACTGATAGTCATTGAGCATCTCTTATACATCCGTTAGGTCCATATGACCTCAGTCATGATGCCCTTGTCTCACATTCCTCATGGATTCAACAGCGCCCCTTTAACGACCTTTCTGGCAAATTCTCCTGTCATATACTACAGAGATACCAGTCATTATGGAACAAGGTGTTGTTAAAAAGCCTTCTTTGCTGGTAATGGGGACCTCTCTCTCACCTCAGACCCAGCATGCTATCCTGCTTTAGTGTCGACCATCTGCAGCTGCACGTTGACTGGCATGGCCTCTCCCTCGTAGCCGCCCTTCGACTGCATTTGGGTCTGAATTGAGTTCACCTGATGGAGAGCAGAGGAAATGATCAACACCACTCATCCAATGCTGTGGCACAACCCTACACACACACACACACACACACACACACACACACACACACACACACACAACCCTACACACACCTGATGGAGAACAGAGGAAATGATCAACACCACTCATCCAATGCTGTGGCACAACCCTACACACACACACACACACACACACACACACACACACACACACACACACACACACACACACACACACACACACACACACACACACACAACCCTACACACACCTGATGGAGAACAGAGGAAATGATCAACACCACTCATCCATTAAGGCTTCAATAAAATAGAAATAAACATGTAGTAATCTTAGAGGGTTAGGGTTAAAAACTGTAACGATGGTTCAGGAATTTAATATCAGAATAGAATTATAGCTAGCTGGAGTCTTAAATTACTGCTCGCACACACACACACACACACAGACCCCCACTCACACACACACATGCGCACACACACGCACACACACACACAGACCCCCATTCACACACACACACACACACTGCCCAGGACACACACACACACCCACACACACGCACATACACAGACTCACACACACACACACACACACACACACACAAGTTGTGAGTACAGAGATGTGTTTTGCCTGCTGAAAGTCCCTCATTAATGAAATCTTGAAGATTTACGGTGAAACCATGACAGACTCATGATGACACAACACACAAACCCAACACAAACCCACACACACACACACACACACACACAAACCCAACACAAACACTAGAGACTCATCATTCTAACCACACAGGGCAGCACAAGCACTTTGTAGGACCTGTACCCCTCTGACTGACACACACACACCCACACACACACCCACACCCACACACACACACCACCAAAGACAGACAGACTGGTTCTGACAGCACTAGCTCAGGGCCTCAATAGGACCTGTACCCCTTTCACACACACACACACACACACACACACACACACACACACCCAGACACACACACACACACACATACACCCACACACACACACCACCAAAGACAGACAGACTGGTTCTGACAGCACTAGCTCAGGGCCTCAATAGGACCTGTACCCCTCTCACACACACACACACACACACACACACACACACACCCAGACACACACACACACACACCCTCAGACACACACACACACACACCAAAGACAGACAGACTGGTTCTGACAGCACTAGCTCTGGGCCTCAATAGGACCTGTACCCCTCTCACACACACACACACACACACACACACACACACACACACACACACACACACTTCTTGGCCTCACCGAGTTCATGCCACTGAAGAGGTCTCCCGAGCCCACATGGGCCGTGTGGACGAAGTTGGTGGGCTCCCCGATCATACTCCGGTCGATACGCCTCCGTCGCTTCTGCACAGACACACACACACACACACACACACACACACACACACACACACACACACACACATTAAAGTTGTTAGTACAGAGATCATACTACGGTCAATGCAGAGACACAGAGCAGCAGAAGGGAAGCTTAGCTTAGGGGTCAAAGGTCGTCTGAAAGTCCTGAAAGCAGCACTAATGCCAGCAGCGCCTGAAGCCATGCCTTGAGAGGTTCGGCCAATTAATATTCAATGTTGTGATTCAACATGCCATGCTGCTTAGACCCTGCCGCCACCTCCCTTGTAAGTCGCTTTGGACAAAAGCGTCTGTTAAATGACTAAAATGTAAATATAAATGTCTATGAAGGCCTCACATGTAAAAGCTTTATGATGTGCACCTTAAGAAACCCAAGTTAAACATAAAGTATATTTACAAAGTAAAAGGGAACAGGCTAATCAGAAGCTTTATATAGCCCACTAGGAGAATATAGAAGCTTTATAAAGCCCACTAGGAGAATATAGAAGCTTTATATAGGGGAGAATATAGAAGCATTATATAGCCTACTGAGAATATAGAAGCTTTATATAGCCCACTAGAAGAATATAGAAGCTTTATATAGCCTATAGGAGAATATAAAGCTTTATATAGCCCACTAGAAGAATATAGAAGCTTAATATAGCCTATAGGAGAATATAAAGCTTTATATAGCCTACTAGAAGAATATAGAAGCTTTATATAGCCCACTAGAAGAATATAGAAGCTATATATAGCCCACTAGGAGAATATAGAAGCTTTATAAAGCCCACTAGGAGAATATAGAAGCTTTATATAGGGGAGAATATAGAAGCATTATATAGCCTACTGAGAATATAAAAGCTTTATATAGCCCACTAGAAGAATATAGAAGCTTTATATAGCCTATAGGAGAATATAAAGCTTTATATAGCCCACTAGAAGAATATAGAAGCTTAATATAGCCTATAGGAGAATATAAAGCTTTATATAGCCTACTAGAAGAATATAGAAGCTTTATATAGCCCACTAGAAGAATATAGAAGCTTAATATAGCCCACTAGGAGAATATAAAGCTTTATATAGCCTACTAGAAGAATATAGAAGCTTTATATAGCCTACTAGAAGAATATAGAAGCTTTATATAGCCCACTAGAAGAATATAGAAGCTTTATATAGCCTATAGGAGAATATAAAGCTTTATATAGCCCACTAGAAGAATATAGAAGCTTAATATAGCCTATAGGAGAATATAAAGCTTTATATAGCCTACTAGAAGAATATAGAAGCTTTATATAGCCCACTAGAAGAATATAGAAGCTTAATATAGCCTATAGGAGAATATAAAGCTTTATATAGCCTACTAGAAGAATATAGAAGCTTTATATAGCCTACTAGAAGAATATAGAAGCTTTATATAGCCCACTAGAAGAATATAGAAGCTTAATATAGCCCACTAGGAGAATATAGAGGCTTTACATAGCCCACTAGAAGAATATAGAAGCTTTATATAGCCCACTAGGAGAATATAAAAGCTTTATATAGCCCACTAGGAGAATATAGAAGCTTTATATAGCCCACTAGGAGAATATAGAAGCTTTATATAGCCCACTAGGAGAATATAGAAGCTTTATATAGCCTACTGGAATGTAAGGGTCACCTAAGGCATTACTGATTGATGCATACTCATGTATGCAGTGACAACAGAGACAAGTAAGCACAAAAAAACTAACACACACAACAGTGTACATACACAGGACACACAAAAGCAGTACACAACAGTGTACATACACAGGACACACAAAAGCAGTACACAACAGTGTACATACACAGGACACACAAAAGCAGTACACAACAGTGTACATACACAGGACACACAAAAGCAGTACACAACAGTGTACATACACAGGACACACAAAAGCAGTACACAACAGTGTACATACACAGGACACACAACAGCAGTACACAACAGTGTACATACACAGGACACACAAAAGCAGTACACAACAGTGTACATACACAGGACACACAACAGCAGTACACAACAGCAGGACACAACAGTGTACATACACAGGGCACACAAAAGCAGTACACAACAGCAGGACACAACAGTGTACATACACAGGACACACAAAAGCAGTACACAACAGTGCATTGTTGTGTTTTGGGGGCTGGAATGTACTGGGCTGGAGACTGGTTCAAACTCCTGCCCCCATTAGGAGATGTGTGTGTGTGTGTGTGTGTGTGTGTGTGTGTGTGTGTGTGCACTCAACAATAAGCCCCCCAGCTGGCTCAGCTTCATGCACGCAAATCCTTTTCAATCGCTGGCAAAAAAATAGATAAACTTGACTTCAGCGGTGGGACAAGTGAGCTGTGCCACACGATCGAGGGGTTGAAGGAGCATGACACTGAAGTTACCCATGTAACACTATGTTTAAACACACACACACACACACACACGAACACACACACACGCACACTCTAAAAAAGATTCAAATGTAATAGTTGAGCCCAGAACTGGTCAAGGGTTGCAGTGTCGGCTAAGAATGTCTTCAGGGGATTTCTGCATGAGTTGACGTAATTCGCCGCTAGCCTGTCAGAGCCCATACAGCCTGTTGCTATGACAACTGTGATGAGATAAGAGGTGCTTCAGCATGCATGCAACACGCTGGTAACACTGGAAAAAGAAAGTCCTTGGACGAGAACCAGATTCCAGGCTCTCAAATGTGTGGAAAAAAACAGCGAGTTCCAAAAAGAGAAGCATTCTCTCTGCATCCCATTAAGACACAGTAGTGGGCCCTTTTAATACACACACACACACACACACACACACACACACACACACACACACACACAGTAGTGGGCCCTTTTAATTCACACAATGACTATTCCAAATCCCCCAGCGAGGAGGGAGAGAGAGAGAGAGAGAGAGAGAAAAAATAGAAAAGAAAGAGACAGACAGACATTCTCACAGACCACAATGCCATCCCTGCCCCCTACCCTCTCTCCCCCATAAAAGAGGATTTACAAAAGACTGCCAAATCCCTGTTTTAGTCAGGGACGTGAGGACGTCATGTACCGCACGCCTGCTGTGCCCCCCTGGGTTACACTGTATCCGTGGGGTCATGTAGTCTACAGCACTACTACATATGTGTGTGTGTGTGTGTGTGTGTGTGTGTGTGTGTGTGTGTGTGTGTGTGTGTGTGAGAGAACAAGGGACATGACGACTTAATGTACCGCACGCCTGCTGTGCCTCCCTGGGTTACACTGCATTGGTGGGGTCATGTAGTCTACAGCACTACTACTCTGGACCAGCCCACTCCTGTGTGTGTGTGTGTGTGTGTGTGTGAGAACAAGGGACGGAAACTGTTGCTGTACACGCAGCGGTTTGGGTAGGAGCACGGAAGACTTGGGCTGTGTGTGTGTGTGTGTGTGTGTGTGTGTTTTGGTAGGAGTGCAGAAGACTGTGTGTGTGTGTGTGTGTGTGTGTGTGTGTTTGGGAAGGAGCATGGAAGACTGGGTGTCCTGCAGTCTCCAGCACCTCTATGTGTGTGTGTATGTGTGTGTGTGTCTGTGTGTGTGTGTGTGTGTGTGTGTGTGTGTGGTAGGAGCAGGGAAGACTGGGTGTCCTGCCAACCAAAGCAGCCTCATGAATATTAGTGGGGAGCCAAAGGTATCTGAGGGATGAGCATTTCAGTGTAGTGTGGTTGTACTGTTTCTGGTGTGTGTGTGTGTGTGTGTGTGTGTGTGTGCGAAGATGTTTTGTTTATCCTTGACTCTTGAGTGTTACAGTATTAAGAGAACTGGTAAGTTTGTAAGCCTATCAGACCTGTCACCCTGTCAAAGACTCTTCCCAAAGTATTTGGATCCTGTATCTTGTCGCTTGTCTTGTGGATCCAAATAAAAGCAATCAAATGTGTGTGTGTGTGTGTGTGTTTGTGTGTGTGTGTGTGTGTGTGTGCGAAAGAGAGAGAGAGAGAGAGAGAGAGAGAAAGAAAGATAGAAAGTGTGTTTGTAAATGTGGGAGAAAAAAATACTTTTTTGCTGCTGATCTTAAACCATTCAAATAAGGACATGACCCACACATGTGCACACAGACAAGAAGGAACACTTCCATGTTTAAAGGAGAACATTTAAATATGGATCAGAAATTGCTTCCCTTTCCTAAGGTAGTAGTGTTAGGGTTACATTATGATGAAACTCCGTGCGTTAAAGCTGCATGGAAAAATGATGGAAGTTCCTACTGTGAAGGTTCTCCTAACTAACATGAAGCAGCTCTTCCCACAGTAAATCAGTCTACATGTGGCAGTAAATCAGTCTAAATGTGGCAGGAAATCAGTCTAAATGTGGCAGTAAATCAGTCTAAATGTGGCAGTAAATCAGTCTAAATGTGGCAGGAAATCAGTCTAAATGTGGCAGGAAATCAGTCTAAATATGAGCAGTAAATCAGTCTAAATATGAGCAGTAAATCAGTCTAAATGTGGCAGTAAATCAGTCTAAATATGAGCAGTAAATCAGTCTAAATGTGGCAGTAAATCAGTCTAAATGTGGCAGTAAATCAGTCTAAATATGAGCAGTAAATCAGTCTAAATGTGGCAGTAAATCAGTCTAAATATGAGCAGTAAATCAGTCTAAATGTGGCAGTAAATCAGTCTAAATATGAGCAGTAAATCAGTCTAAATGTGGCAGTAAATCAGTCTAAATATGAGCAGTAAATCAGTCTAAATGTGGCAGTAAATCAGTCTAAATATGAGCAGTAAATCAGTCTAAATGTGGCAGTAAATCAGTCTAAATATGAGCAGCAAATCAGTCTAAATGTGGCAGTAAATCAGTCTAAATGTGAGCAGTAAATCAGTCTAAATGTGGCAGTAAATCAGTCTTCAGACTTTTGCCATAAATAGCTCACTAACAGACTTCACTGAGGAACACAAATACTCAAGCACAGTATGACAACAAACCCTTTATGTCTTTTTATTATTTAAAACTTGGAATCTAAAACTAGAAAACAACAGTGACGTTACAGTGTGCCCAGCCCTCCCCAGCCCCTCAACGCACAGCGCAAATCCATGTTGTGGGACTGATGTCAAATATAGCCCATTAACCTTTGCGTCTGGTAGGCAGACTTTGAAATGAATAATTTAATAAGCGATTTGACATTTGCAGGGTCCTTTGACGAATCAGTTCAAACTGTGTGGCTGTGCTCTCCAAAGTGTGTGTGTGTGTGTGTGCGTGTGTGTGTGTGTGTGTGTGTGTGTGTGTGTGTGTGTGTGTGTGTGTGTGTGTGTGTGTGTGTGTGTGTGTGTGTGCTCTCCAAAGCGCTCTGTGCAAGTGGTTCCCCTCGTACAAGAAGACGGCTGGAAAAATACAAAGGCCACTTTTGCATTGAACTCTACTCACACACACACACACACACACACACATCATCCATTTATATTGAACCCTACACACACACACACACACACACACACACACACACACACACAGCTACAATGCATTTAGATTTAACCCGTATTAAGCCGTGCAGCTGACGGACATTTTTGTGCAAATACATTGAAAGGAATGTTTAGATTTCAGCAGTTGTGCTTTTTCTGGGGGACGGAAACCATGACCTTGGTGTTGCCAGTGCCTAGGCATCTTAGCTGATCTGCAGGAGTCATAAGACACACAGACACACACACACATACACAAACGGACACAAACACACGTAATGGAAAGGGCTGTGGGTGTTAACTCTGAGGTGAAATGAGATTGCCTCCTGATCACAGGAGAAACCAATTCACCCACAATCCCTCTGGGACTGTGTTTTCACCACTGGGACACACACACACGCACGCGCGCACACACACACACACACACACACACACACACACACACACACACACACACACACACACACACACACACACACACACACACACACACACACACACACACACACACACACACACACACACACACACACACACACACACACAGCCGGGACTGACTGAAGCGGACCGCTGTCACGATTTTAAAGCAGGTGGTGTCGAGAGGTCATGTGGAAGGTCAACAGGTCCAGAAGGTCAGCTGCTCTGACCCTAACCCTAACCCCAATACTCGACTCCACTATAGATCCACTATGTACTCCCTGAATATACAACACTCTTTACTTGACTATAGATCCACTATGTACTCCATTAATATACAACACGCTTTACTTGACTATAGATCCACTATGTACTCCCTGAATATACAACACTCTTTACTTGACTATAGATCCACTATGTACTCCATTAATATACAACACGCTTTACTTGACTATAGATCCACTATGTACTCCCTGAATATACAACACTCTTTACTTGACTATAGATCCACTATGTACTTCATGAATATACAACACTCTTTCCATCATAAATAAACTGCCTATAGTTTCACTGTGTATTCCATGAATAAACAACACTCTTTTCATCATAAATAAAAAATGGCAGTAGTCTAGTATGTGTATAACAACCACGTCTGTCGATGGCGTCTGCGGAGGGCCAAGTCTGCTTGGAGCGTTCCAATGTCTGCTTAATAGATTGCAGTAAGTGACGGGCCCGAGGGTGCCTTTCCTCAGTCTAAGCATTGTGCTAACCAGAGCCTTCCAGCAGGCTATAAGCGAATAACAACCTAACAGCCACATTTCAAAGAATATTCCTTCAGAATAACTGCCCCATAAGAATATTACCTCAGAATAACTGCCCTATAAGATTATTCCCTCAGACTAACTGCCCCATAAGAATATTCCCTCAGACTAACTGCCTCATAAGAATATTCCCTCAGACTAACTGCCCCATAAGATTATTCCCTCAGAATAACTGCCCCATAAGAATATTCCCTCAGACTAACTGCCCCATAAGAATATTCCCTCAGATTAACTGCCCCATAAGAATATTCCCTCAGACTAACTGCCCCATCAAAATATTCCCTCAGAATAACTGCCCTATAAGATTATTCCCTCAGAATAACTGCCCAATAAGAATATTCCCTCAAAATAACTGCCCCATAAGAACATTCCCTCAGAATAACTGCCCCAAAAGAATATTGCCTCAGAATAACTGCCCCATAAGATTATTCCCTCAGAATAACTGCCCCATAAGAATATTCCCTCAGAATAACTGCCCCATAAGAATATTCCCTCTGATTAACTGCCCCATAAGAGTATTGCCTCAGACTAACTGCCCCATAAGCAGGTTGGGGTGGCTGTGGTCTGGTGGGATGTCCCGTCCTCTGCAGTGGCCCTCGGGCCGGGGAGACACACTCCGCTGCACAGAGCGGCGTGGAGCCTGCGTGTGGCTAAGGCTTTAGCGTAGCGTAGCGCTATGTGGCTTCCCTGATCTGTCAGACGTCATCAGCGTAACGAGACTCCGGTGGCTCATTATTGCGTGTGTGTGTGTGTGTGTGTGTGTGTGTGTGTGTGTGTGTGCTCATTATTGCAATTTCATTTAACAGCGCTCCCCCTGCGCTCCTCTCGTTTGTGCTGGCTCTCCCTGTGCTCTTAAACGGGCCTGCGAACACACACACACACACACACACACACACACACACACACACACACACACACACACACACACACACACACACCTCTGTACAGACAGTGGGAGGCTGTTACATTCTGGCTCACTGAAGCACTGTTGGTGGATGGCGAGAGAGCTGCACTCACACACACACATGCACTCTTTCTCGCTTTCTTCCTCTGCACACACACTCTTTCTCTTTCTCTCTCTGTCTCTCTCTCCCTCTGCACACACACTCTCTCTCTCTGTCTCTCTCTCCCTCTGCACACACTCTCTCTCTCTCTCTCTCTCTCTCTCTCTCTGTCTCTCTCTCTCTCTCTCTCTTCCTCTGCACTCACTTTCTCTTCCTCTCCACTGCACAGAGGACATGCTGACAAAAGTCTAACGTTACATTCAGGGCATTTGGCTCCGAACTATGCAGTGATATAGGCAGATTCAAAAAGGGGATTCTCTAGGACCAGAGGGTGCAAATCTTTTCCTGAAACAATTTCCGGACTTCCCTATTTAGGGAGCACAATGCCTGATTTGCAAGGACACATTTATAAATACAATCAGGGTAACAAACCTCTCCAGCAGGGAGAAGAATGACATCATTTGCAACATCAGCAAGACGGTTTCCCCACAGTCCTTCACAGGCCTCACTTACAGTGACAGTGACCTTTGGACCTCAAGAGTGGGATTCCCAGGAGCCAATCACATCCCTGTCCAGTCCAAGTCCCATGAGCCTCTGTGTCTTGGCTTGTTACGGAAAAAAACTGAACAAAGTAGACATAACACCCATCCCTGTGTTTGATACACAACACTCAGTCAAGGAACAACCTCTCTGACCAGAACAGCAGCCTGTTCAACACTAGTTTGGTCTTGGGCCGACTGCAGTTAGTTCTCTGAGTCTTTCTCGACTGGGTTAAGTTCTCTTAGTCCTTCTCGACTGCGGTAAGTTCTCTGAGTCTTTCTCGACTGCGCTAAGTTCTCTGAGTCTTTCTCGACTGCGCTAAGTTCTCTGAGTCTTTCTCGACTGCAATAAGTTCTCTGAGTCTTTCTCGACTGCGTTAAGTTCTCCTTATCTTTATCGACTGCGTTAAGTTCTCCTTATCTTTATCGACTGCGGTAAGTTCTCTTAGTCCTTCTCGACTGCGGTAAGTTCTCTTAGTCTTTCTCCATGTTGGAAATGGGGCACCAAGAGAGAGAGGCCCTCAGGTCAGAATTAGCTTAAATAAGAGGCCATCTCTCTGAATTATGTCAGCAGCAGCATCTGTCTACTTTCCTCAGAAAGCACAGTCTTTCTCTGCCCTACTTCGCCCTCACACACACACACACACACACACACACACACACACACACACACACACACACACACACACACACACAGTCAGGCTCACAAACGAGTAAGTATTTTAGAACAAGCTCAGGCAAATATTTGAAGTGGAGTTCATTGAAGCTGCTCCATTTTGAAAGGCTTATTCATTTGTCATGCCAGACTTCCAGAAACCCCTTAGAGGGTAGAAACGTCGACAAAACCACCAGTGATACATTTGTCATGTTTTCATCTCAACTTTTATCAGACATTTATCATATAATGAGTCAGTTATCTGACAATGAGAGGATCTTGCACAGACTTGCATTTGAATGGCAAAGCCTTGAGTACAAGGGAAAAGGATATGGAGAGGGAGGGAGAGTGAAAGTGAGAGAGAGAAAGAGGGAAAGTGAGAGCGAGAAAGAGGGAAAGTGAGAGCGAGAGAGAGAGAGAGGGGGGAGAGTGAGAGAGAGAGGGGGGAGAGTGAGAGAGAGAGGGGGGAGAGTGAGAGAGAGAGGGGGGAGAGTGAGAGAGAGAGGGGGGAGAGTGGAGAGACTGAGTAAGAGAGAAAGACAGAGAGAGAGAGTGAGAGAGTGAGTGAGAGAGAGAGAGTGAGAGAGTGAGTGAGAGAGAGTGAGGGGGAGAGAGAGAGGGAGAATGAGAGAGAGTGAGAGAGCGGGAGAGTGAGTGATAGAGAGAAAGACAGAAAGAGAGAGAGAGAGAGAGAGAGAGAGAGAGAGAGGGAGTAAGAGTGAGGCAGTCAGTCACGTGACACCGTCTCCATTAGAGTACTCGAGGCGGCTCACAATGGTACTTCACCTAAGCCTTTCAGTCAGAGACATAGAGAGAGAGTGAGGGAGTGCGAGAGAGAGAGAGAGAGAGAGAGTGAGGGAGTGAGAGAGAGAGAGAGAGAGTGAGGGAGTGAGAGAGAGAGGTACTTCACCTAAGCTTTTCAGTCGTCACCAATCAAAGAGTGGTGACAGCCAATCAGGTCTAAACTGGGACGCTGTTGCCGTCACGTTTTCTCCCTAGGGGAGTCTCTGACCTAATTTCATGACCGCATATCTTCTTAAATTACACACTTCCCAGCAAAGGGAATATGTATCCATAGTGCAAACACACTGATTTTCATCAACATTTCAAATGCCATTTTTAAATCGTCCTAAAGTATACACTGAGTTTTGGAATTACTGACTGTTTTATCCTTAAAGTATACATTGCGTTTTGGAATTAGCCTATTAACTGGTTAAAAGTGCATTAAAGTTTATAATTGTATCCTTCATCCTTGAGATCCATACGAGTGTAGAATGTTTAATGACAAATCGCATTCTGAACTTTTGGACTCGCTTTTTAGCAAAATGGGCGGTTATCAATTATCAATAATCAATAAACGATAATCCACATCCACTAGGAGGACGATAGGCACCAAATCAACTAAGCCGCACTACAATGCATAATTGGCTAATCTGGTGATTCCAAATCAATGCAGTGTGTGAGCCGGCAATACAAGACCTGCCATGTACGTCACAAGCCGCCTTTATTTAACAACGCTTCGTCCAATCACATGATGATGGGAAAGCAAGGTGAGCCAATCAATACTGACCCGTTTGCTCGAGGGGCTTTGGGTCGTCCAGGCAACCAGGGTTCACAGTGACGGGAGCTGACAAACACTCCAGATGCCTCGCATGCTTCAGCCATATAAGGCAGCGTGAGGCAGAGCCCACCTCAGAATGGACCCATCACAGGAGGAGAGCGCACACACACACACACACACACACACACACACACACACACACACACACCAAGCCCACCTCAGAATGGACCCATCCCAGGGGGAGAGCACGGCCACAGGAGACTCCCTGACAGATCACACACACACACACACACACACACACACACACACACACACACACGGCCGCGGGAGGCTCCCTGACAGATCACTTCCATCTGATTGTCTGGGTTTGGGAAATCACCTCTGACCTCCTACAGACAAAATCTCCTGCAGCCATCTTTCTCTCAGATGGGATTTAATCAGTGGACCCATTTGGAGCTATTTTCAGACAAGGCTTGTCTGCAGACGTGGCATAGAGCCCTGTGCGTGTGTGCGTGTGTGTGTGTGTGTGTGTGTGTACGTGTAAGTGTTATCTGTTTGGAGGCGACAGAGACCGGCGGAGACAAATTGGGGTCCACTGCGCCTTGACAGCCTGCCGTCTCCTGGAAGCGGTTTCTTTCCATGATTCCAAAAGCCCAGGCCAGAGGGGAG
>NC_137926.1:2382751-2390251 GCF_963457725.1 Sprattus sprattus | reverse complement strand
AAGCACACAGAGAGCCTCAGCAAAGCTGGTGGGCGACACCATTAGACCTGATACATGCTTTATTCCCTTGTTGTTTGAGGCGAATACGCCATTGAGCTTTCATACTCTTCCTGACCGAAGATAACCCAACGCAAGAGAGGTCCGTACCGTGGCAGAAGAATGTTAAGAAAAAGCCCATTACTCTAAGCATTCATCTCTGAGACGCAATGATCTTTAGTTCATCAGGACACAAAAGATCCACAAGAATGCATTCATTACCCCTTAGGGACCAAAGGGACCCAAAGACAGTCCATCCCTCCGTCTTGAATGGCTGACCATTACTCCATTATCCGTGTGTGTGTGTACCATGGCTGACCATTACCCCATTACCATGGCTGCATTTCAATCTCCTCTCTATGGAGACCGGGGGAGCAGTCCATTCCCCACAGCGGCACGCAAGCGCACACACACACACACACACACACACACACACACACACACACACACACACACACACAGGGTCCTCCTCCCACAGGGGGGGACGTGCATTAGTAGTGAACCATAAAGGGTAGCCGGCTGGTGAAAAGGGAGATTTTCCAGACCAGAGAGTCTGAAATGAGTGCCGCCTCACAGAGAGAGAGAGAGAGAGAGACCAGCGGCGGACGCTTACAAAGCACCGTGCCTCTTAAGGCTAGCGCACATTGTAGTGCTAGCCTCCAGGGGAAGAGAGGGGAGGAGAAGCCAGGGAGAGAGCATCATACGTCGGGTAATACGTCGGGTAACACTCCAGGCACTGGATGTGTGCTTGGACACACACACACACACTGGATCTGGACACACACACACACACACACACACACACACTGGATCTGTGCCTTTCAGAAGCCTTAAGACAACATGGTGTACCAGCCAGCCTCAGAGATGAGTCACCCAGTACTCATCCACGTGAGATAGCTCAAGCAGGCGTGGCTATAGCCATCACTTGGGTTTGCTTAAGCTTCAAGTTGAATTAAGACCCTTAAACCAAATGCACACGTAGCAGAACACCAGCTCACAAAACGCTCAAACTCTCAGAGAAAAAACACCAGCTCTTACACACACACACAAACCACTCATAGTTCTCAGAGAAGAAAAGAAGAAAGAAGAAGAAGAAGAAAAAAGCCAATCATTACCGCCAAAGAGACACACATCTCGGCTGGTCTGGTAGCAGAGGGTTCTGATGGAAGGTAAAGTTCCAGGTTTTCTGGTGTTGTGGGTCCGAGGGTCTGAGGAGCTAAGGGACCGTGTGTGTGTGTGTGTGTGAGTGTGTGTGTGTGTGTGTGTGGGTGTGCGCACCCCTTGCTCCAGGAGGCCTTTGTCCCCCACTCAGCCACGGCTCAGCGGGCAAACGGTATTCCACTCAGTGTGTGTGTGTGTGTGTGTGTGTGTGTCTCAGTCACTCCCCCTGTCACCGAGCTTGTGCAGGCTCCCAAGGTGCCCGTCAGCACGCCCATCCGCCTGCCCACTCTCCAATGCCCCCCCTACCCTCTCCCCTTACTCCTTCCCCACAGCACACACACACACACACACACACACACACACACACACACACACACACACACACACACCTCCCCCTCCCCGAGACCTTAGTGAGGTCACATGGAGGCTTTACGTAAGCAGAGCACTCAAAACTGAGTGAGTCTTGCGTAAGTTGTCAAAGTGGAGAGGAACTTCTCGAAATTCTCTCGATTAGGCCAAATTCTGAGGAAACATTCCCCCTCCCACCCCTCATAAAACTAAATAAAATAAAATCAAAACAAACTCTAATCTTTTGGATCACTTAAGAGCATTAAACTTTGATATTATGGTCTCGGTCCAAACTACTCCGATTAAACCCTCTCCTAATATGCCTTGCATTTTAATGCACCACTACTGAAGTACCTTACCAAACTCTTTAGAGAGCAACTTACATCTTGAAAAGCTAAAATGCAAATTCAGCAAAAGAGCTTTACTGCAGAACAGAAAGGACTAATCATTGGTTCCACGAAAAAAAAAGAGTTACTTAAAAAAAAGAAAAGATTTATTATATTATATTTTAAAGTGCTTCAGTTGGCCACTGCTCCCCTTGATGGACACGGGTCTTCAGTTCCTCCACCCAAACCTCTGTAACCACGGCAGCCACAGCCCAGCCAATCAGGTACAAAGGACACAGAGTTTCTGGGATAAATCATCCCACAATGCAACTACTTCTCGGACCCACCGCCCTCTGACACACACTATTACCATACCAATGAAAACCAACCGCACGGTAGCAGATAAGAACCAACCCAGCCACAGGGGGAGCTGTTGCAAACACATGGAAACCCACAGGCACAACCGTGCATCCTCAACCGTGCAGCCACAACCGTGCAGCCTCAACCGTGCATCCAGCATGGCTCGGCAGTGTCTGAAGAGACCAGGAGCTAACGAGCCGTGCACCACAGCAACCAGGAGTGTGACCTGACCCTTAGCGTTTATCGTAGAGAGAAATGACCTGATCTTTATCGTTTCTGTCCAGAAATGGACCATTTGTGGGCCGCTTTTGATAAAGCTGACAGAAACTCTTGACAAGCCATAAATAAATCCAAAACACATCATGCTTACAGCGTAATCTCTTCGTCTAATGCTAGATGTCTCGTTCATTCTGAGCTAATGGGCCCTAATGGGAAATAGATGTTTTGGAAAAAGATGTTTTAGGAAATTGAAGTTTTGGCAAACATTTGCGAGATGAACTACAGATGGGATTCAGAAGAGGATTAGAATACTGTAGGGGCGAGTGTGTGTGTGTGTGTGTGTGTGTGTGTGTGTATGGGCGAGTGTGTGTGAAGATAAGGCTGAACATGAGCATGCTAACTGGGCTGAACATGAGCATGCTAACTGGGCTGAACATGAGCACGCTAACTGGGCTGAACATGAGCATGCTAACTGGGCTGAACATGAGCATGCTAACTGGGCTGAACATGAGCATGCTAACTGGGCTGAACATGAGCATGCTAACTGGGCCGAACATGAGCATGCTAACTGGGCTGAACATGAGCACGCTAACTGGGCTGAACATGAGCATGCTAACTGGGCTGAACATGAGCATGCTAACTTGACAGGTAACACGTAACACTTAACAACAAGAAACATTCAAAAGCCTCGCTGATACGGTGTCCCTTGGTGCAGTCTTCTTCAGGCCTCAAGTCCAGTAACAGCCCTGATGTGTCATTGCTCTTAAAATGGGACTGACTTGGTGGAACAACAACATTCCTACAGTAAACTCAATTTTGATGAAGCGACTGTTGTTATGAAAATGAACACACACACACACACACACACACACACACACACACACACACACACACACACACACACACACACACACACACACACACACACACACACACACACACACACACACACACACACACACACACACACACACAGACACAGACACACACACACACACACACACACACACACACACACACACACAATTCAATTTCAATTCCTCAAGGGTCTCATGCAGCGCCACTTGCGTCTGGTCGGTAAACAACATTCCCTCTTCTGGAATGTCGAGTCTCCGGCGAGTGGGAATGTTTCAGCGAGGACTCTGAACCAACACCTTGTGCTTGAATATGGCAACTAATGTGTTACTCTTTACAAACCTCTCACGGAGAATACATCACCTTAAACAATACAGCGCATTCAGCTTGGACACACACACACACACACACACACACACACACACACACACACACACACACACTGTTCTCCCTGGAACTGGAGACTGACAAACTATTAAGAGAGTCCAAAAGACCAATTCATTTTAAAAACCATTCATGCAGGATATTTGCATAAACAAATGCATTGAAAAAAACAGCGTGACAATAGATGCTCCCACAAAGGTTCTCTTTGTGTTCTGTGAGATCAGGGGTTGCACATGCAGCACTTTTTGCAGGTCAGATGAACACATGGCTTACACACACACACACACACACACACACACACACACACACACATGGCTTACACCAGTCCATATGGCACTCTTAATCTTCAGTAATCTTTTCACAAGATGGCAAAAAAGGAACCGTAAGTGTCTCTTGCATAACTACCGAAGCTGTCAAGCTGATTCTGGCATTCTGGGATGCATAAGGAAGAGTAACAGTTTGGAATTAAACCCATCATGTCCATTATTAGCAGGCGCTTTTATCCAAAGCGACTTACAAGGATGTATACACATTTTCTACATTTACACTGATGGCACACTGCACATCAGAAGCAATTAGGGGCTCAGTTTCTGCTCAAGGACATTTCGACAGGGAATCGAACTAGCAACCTTCTGATTACTAAACGACTTCTCTAACTCCTGTACCACTGTCGCCCCATCATGTCCATTACTTTTCAAGGTGCGGTCTGTAGGATTTAGGGGGATCTATAATCAGATATTGAATATCGCCCTTCATGTCTACAGGGGGAGTGGGTCATTTTCCCCTGGAGGCCGCCACAGTGTACCACCATGTTTCTAGTACAACACTGGCGTTTCTACAGTGAAGTGGCGGCTTGAATTTGGTGGTGCCGGTTGGGAGACGAAGATGAAGAAGTAGAAAGAAGACTGATGAAAGAAGAAGTAGTCTCCGACCTACACGCTCCGTACGTCTCCTACACACTCCGTACGTCTCCTACACGCTCTGTAGTCTCCGACCTACACGCTCCGTACGGCCTCCTACACACTCCGTAGTCTCCGACCTCGGGCTCCGTAGTGTCCTACCTACACACTCCGTAGTCTCCGACCTACACGCTCTGTAGTCTCCTACACGCTTGGAAAGACAAGGGTGGGGTTGGAAGACGAAGATGAAGAAGTAGAAAGAAGACAGAAGACAGAAGAGGACCAGGAGTCAGTGGTTGCTGGTGCTGGCTAACCGTGTTGTGAGAAGATTACGAACCGAAATAATGTCAAACGGAGGATCATACTTATTATTTAAAAACGCTCCGTAGTCTCCGAGGATAAAGAATCCTGCCTTTGCCAAAGCGGAGACAAGTAGCCTACAAGTACAAGTATTGTATGTTAAAGTCCAATAGCATCAAGTTTTCCTCGTTTCGCATCAGCTTCATACAACCAAGACTGGGAGAGCAGAACTGCCTCCCGACTCCACATTCGAATAAAGGACTGCTTTAGAACGGCCTTGTTTCCATAATCCATTCATTCTTTCGCCCCCATTGATGGCCTGGCGCATCTGTGTCACACACGCACACACACACACACACACACACACACACACACACACACATCTGTGTCAAGGCCAGAAGCTCTCGCTCGCTCGCTTGCGTCCGCACACAATCAGCTCCTGCTGTGTGGAGGCGAGCCATGGGGCGATACAGTACTGATTACACACCCCACACACACACACACACACACACACACACACACACACACTGCATCCCTGACCCCTGCTAGGGCTTGCCTGGCCATCTGCACATGGCCTGAATGGCCCACTTTGCACTTCCCTTTGCCTGGGCCTTGCCAAGACCAACGTACCCCCCGTCCATCCTCTCCACACACACACACACCATCCCCCTTCCTTTCTCCTTCTCTCTCTCTCTGACACGATCCATGGCCCTTCCCGAGAGTCTTTCCCCTCTCGCTCCCGCTTTCTAAATCCATCACTCTTCACTTTGTGGTGTTTGTGGTTCCCCTTGGGGCAGCCGGGTCAGTAATGCCTCTCTTTGTTCTGCTTGACCAGCGGATCAATCCTGTTCTCCCCCGTCTGCTAATCCACTGATCGCTTACAAGGGGAGCAGAGGCTCGCTGTGGGCGGCCATCAAAACCCCAAACAGATTTAACAGTTGCAGATTTAATTGCATTCATAATGGGGGGAGAAAAAAACACACAGAAAGCTGTTAGCGTAGCATAGCGTTCAACCCCCCCCCCCCCCCCCCCCCGGTGGGAATATGAGAGGGGCTGGATTTCGGGTAAGCTCCTGCAGATTACCAGAGGGGAATATGTAACAGGTTTTCTCCAAACAACATCCAAACAGTCTGATGCACATCTGCACACAAACAAACACACACACACACACACACACACACACACACACACACACACACACACACACACACACACACACACACACACACACACACACACACACACACACACACACACACACACACACACACACACACACACACACACACACACACACACACACACACACACACCCCACAACTTTGCCTTTGTTCTCTCGCCATCTGCAGCGGAACACTCCCTGTGCTGCACACCACATGTGTGTGTGTGTGTGTGTGTGTGTGTACCTCTTTAAACCATTGCGTCACCATCGTCATTTACGGCACACAACAACATGCATGCAAATCCCAAGCCCTCTGACAAACAAATGTGATTATCTATGCATTGAGCCAGCAGTCACCACCAAACACACACACACACACACACTCTACCCTCACTCTTTACATTGAGCCAGCAGTCACCATCACACACACACACACACACACACACACACACACACACACACACACACTCTACCCTCACTCTTTACATTGAGCCAGCAGTCACCATCACACACACACACACACACACACACACACACACACACACACACACACACACACACACACACACACACACACACACACACACACACACACACACACACACACACACACTCTACCCTCACTCTTTACATTGAGCCAGCAGTCACCATCACACACACACACACACACACACACACACACACACACACACACACACACACTCTACCCTCACTCTTTACATTGAGCCAGCAGTCACCATCACACACACACACACACACACACACACACACACACACACACACACAGACACACACACACACACACACACACACTACCCTCACTCTATACATGGAGCCAGCAGCCACCATAACAAATGACCTCTGATAGGGCTGCCATTGGTGTGAATGACTGACGGACTGACAGGGACAGAGGGGGATTTCAGGGGGAATAATCGGCCTCACATAAGGGGATATTAACACAGCCACAGCCATCAGTTTGTCCCCCTAAAAGCATGAGGGCCTGTAAAAGAAATGACTGCATCTTGGCATGTAATGGAGACAGCCACACTACCGTGAAGGCCGATGAGGCAGGACATGTTTTATATATGATTGCCCTGAAACCCCCAAACAAAACCTGTAATGTGATTTAAAATGGCTGTCAGTGAGTCACAACACAGCAGCGCCACAAAGCAAAGCCAGGCTGGTATGACCTGAACTGAACACAAAACCTGGAGGCTCTGATATGTGTGTGTGTGTGTGTGTGTGTGTGTGTGTGTGTGTTTGTGCTTAGCCTAAACTACACACAAAGATTACAACTAGTACAGGTTCACACAACTTAATTTCATTTTTGACTAACAGTATCAAAGTGCAGGTGAACTAATCTATTTTCTCATCTAGGCAGAACACACATAAACCAAGATGTTGCTTGTTCTGAGGTCCCTTGGAATCATACAATCACTTCTGATAACAG
>NC_137926.1:2372751-2375251 GCF_963457725.1 Sprattus sprattus | reverse complement strand
GCTGTGCTGTGCTGTGCTGTGCTGAGCTGTGTACACAGTTTGTGGCTCTCAGGCATCAGATACCTCGACTCCACTGAAGAATGAACACACTCCAAACGGAACACTTTAGCAATTTAGCTGTTAGCATTTCATGTCGCATCCAGTGCACGCATCACACAGCTTCACTCATGCCAGTCACTTCACTACCAGGACAAGAGTCAGAGGGAATCCACTACTAACCAGGATAAGAGTCAGAGGGAATCCACTACTAACCAGACTAGTCAGAGGGAATCCACTACTAACCAGGATAAGAGTCAGAGGGAATCCACTACTAACCAGGATAAGAGTCAGAGGGAATCCACTACTAACCAGGACGGCAGCAGCAAGCCTTCCTCTGGCAGTGTCTTCACTAAGGGGTCAAAACTTCACAGATTTTAGACCAGGAATCCAATTAGCCAACACACACTGGACAGGCCTGTGTGAGGGGGTCAAGCCCAGGCAGTGTGTGTGTGTGTGTGTGTGTGTGTGTGTTTGAGAGTGTGTGTGTGTGTGTCTGTTATTCTGTTCTTTAATGCTGGTCTGAGAAACTGGTTGCAGTGAGCCTCTAGTTGCCAGGGAAAAAGTTCAAGTGAGATGCTGCATGTCACGTAAAGGGTACCACATCCATCAGTCACCAGAGAAAACACAACACTACACACACACTCACACACACACACACACACACACACTAACACCATCAGTCTCCACAGAAAACACAACACTAAGCCTTCCGTCAGCACACAACCAACAGCGGAATCTCTTCGGCCGACAGACTTCTACAAAAGTGAGAAGATTTAAACCAGATGAGATGAGAGAAAGGTCTAGGTCACAGTATTTATGGGTACAATTTAAGAGCAAACTATGCTTCTCTTTAAAGGGCACTAGGTGTAATCTCCTCCAGAGCAGACATCACGGGTCTTATAGAATCTCTCATTACGACAACTCATTTATTTCTTTACTGATTTATCTGTGATTTAGAAAAGCTTGAAAGCTACCCTCCTCCTAGCCACCATGACTCAAAAAGGGCACGGAGCTCCTTGTGTAACAGTCCTTGAGGTCATTCTAAAGTTATCCAGGGCGTGACTAATAACAAATTCAAGATGTTTGGGCAGGCCCTTCAAAGCATGTGCAGCTCCTCACATGTGATCGTGTACATAAACCTCTTCACAAACCCTAGCATCAATAATTGAAGATATGGGAACGAGCGAGCCATGCTTAAATGAACAGACCAAATTATGGACGCAGGCATTTCAGGGTACACCTTGTCTTGTACCATACCATACAGTGTTTACGTGTAGTTAAAGAGTAATGACCTTTTCAGTACTTGTACTAGAGCATGCATTCAATAGCCAACACAGCTACCTTGTCAACAAAGAGGTTATATCACTCACTGAAATGACATAACAACATTACTGCTGCAATGGCAGCTAGTCCTCCACACAACGCCATTGTTAAGCTGTACCCGACGGCGGTACGATGCTGGGGCACTGTGTCCTATCTACAAAGAACTTGACTCAATTAAAGGCTATTCACTGTGATATGATCACATCAGCAAACTGTCTGTGAGGCTACTCTCCAGCCTCGCGAGAGCCCATCTAAAGAGATAACTGTCTGTAAGGCTACTTTCCCGCGTCGCGAGAGCCCTTTTACAGAGATTAGTGACTGACTGTTTGTTTTATTAATATTAAGCGCACATCCAAACCCCTCAGTGTGTTGGGTTGGGCCTTGTGTTGTGTGTGAGTGTAAGTGTGTGTGTGTGTGTGTGTGTGTGTTGGGTTGGGCCTTGTGTTGTAACAAGCTGTAAATCGCTCAGTCGAGATGAGCCCTCACCAGCAGGCAGCCAGTCATAAAGGCAGCACTGTAGAAGAGTAGACGTTTCCCCCCCTCTTCCTCTCCCTCTTCCTCGTCTTCCTCTTCAAAGGGACAACATATGGGCCTCTTCATGACAGGAAGGAGCTCGACTTCCTATATGTTAAATATAGCTTGCTCCTAGAACAGGAGCACAGCAGCCCCATTGAGAATACTGCCCCCTGTGGTACTGCGCAGCAGACGTGTGTGTGATGAAACAGAGCTATACTGCCCCAGTTTGTGCAGCCAGCTGCCCATCCTAACCCAAGCAGACGCGTGTAATGAAACTATACTGCCCCAGTTTGTGCTGTCAGCTGCCCATCCCTAGCCAGTCATTCATTCATATCATGATCCCAGAGAGGCACCTCCCTGTATTCCCTGTTATATACCAACTAATGAAGAGGGTTGGAAGATGAGCTTATCCCATAATGTTCCTATTTCACCTACATCCCATAATGTTCCTATTTCACCTACTTCCCATAATGGTCCTAGTTCACCTAGGCTACATCCTCATCCAAGAGAGTGGGTCTATGGAGCCAAAAAAAATGAAGCCTCCTCAAATCAGTTCAGCCCTCCAAGGAGATGCACTCAACAGAGGTGTGATTCATCATCCATCATTATTATTATTCTTATG
>NC_137926.1:2360251-2370251 GCF_963457725.1 Sprattus sprattus | reverse complement strand
CTTTTATTATGTAATAAGTACGGAGGATTTTTTTTTTCCTGAGTAGCATCATATAATCTGCCAGCAGGTTGAAACACTGTACAATGCGATATCACAAGAGCCAAATGTTTCTGACATGAACTCTAAGGAAGAATTTCCTAACGCAGCATCTCTCATGTGACATTAATCCTGATGTCCTTGGCACAGGTTGACTTGCATCCTTTTGCTGTTGCTCTCTATGCTACTCACAGACACAGGACCCAAAGGTTGGGTGGGGTTGGCTATAGGCCGGGCATGAGACTTCAGCATTGGTCAAGCAACAGGGTTAACAGTTCACCCCTCACGTCTATAGCGGCCCAACCCTGCAAAAGCATACTCTTTTTTTTCTCTGTATGAACGTTACACTCGAACCATAATAATCGTAGGCATCGTACCATTCATACATCATTCTACCCTCTCAAAAAGTCAATTGTTTGACGTTACAGAATTGTCGACAGAAGTATTAGTAGGCACGCTACCAAAACAATTGAGCACTAGTCACTTGACGTTTAACTGGTAAAGAAGACCAACATCACGGCAACTAAGAGTGCATTAGGAATGCACAATGCAGATTACCCGTTTTACTTGGCAACAGACACTGCAAATCGATCAGCCTACACAACTGGGAGTCCCTGAAAGTGTCGGGTGTATATAATGGGGAATTGAGTCACCAATGAATTGAAATGACAGTAACTGAGCAACAATGGATCGTAAAAAGCCTCTCCCCCACTGGTACCTAATCAATCCAACAATTCATACCGCTTTACAAGATTCGTTTTGCCATTAACGCTGTACTGTTCATACTCCACAGGGTTTCAAACACAGCCTTACCGATTTCGACGACGCGTCCTGTCGATAATATCCCGATGCAGTCAGTCCCTCCGCCAAATGCGGAAAATGGTCTTTTCACCTGTGCTACTGGGCGGCTTCTCCAAGACCGTGCAGTGATTTCCCCGCCTGAATGTTAGATAAAATGCCAATCGTGTAGACTCCCAACTGAGGGGAAAGACAATGTAAGTGATCCGCAGACCCCTTTTAAGGAATCGAAGAAGCCGTTCCAGTGCTGTAGCAGGCTTTTCAATAAATGAAGTCAGCTGCTATCAGACAGTGGACCTAGAGAACACTCCCACTAAGACAGAGCATTTCTTTGGGAGGCAACAGCGCCACCTAACGGCAGATGCCACGTTCATCTGTGAACAATGGTCCTGCAAAGCCTGCATGATCCGCGTCTGATAGGGGTTGTACTGTACATGTTGTGTACATGTCTGATCATACAGGCCGCCACACAAAGCTGTCATCTTTAAATGTATTGTCACGACCCTGCACTGCACTCCAGCAACATGTTAGAAATTAAAACATAAACCCAGAATCAAGTGTAGACATAGGCTACAAAAATCAAGACAGTTTGGCTACGTCCGGTTTTTTTTTTTTGCAACTGCAAATCACTTTCTTCCTTGACATAGTTTAGCACTTGTCTAGCCTATAGGCCTTTATAACCAACTGCATTCGTTGCTGGTGCAGCTTAGTATGTTTGGGAGTATGTACTCAGAACAACACTTCCGTGCTCCACATCGAGCATCTTACACAAGAGAGGTCCCCTAACTATCTGCTACAGCCGATAGCCCAATTGTTTCATCACCTATCAGGGACGGCGTGCTATGAGTTCTGAAGAACAGGTTGTGATTAAGCTTTGCCAGTGTTTTTGTTAAGTCACCCGGTGTATGGGTGTATTAAGGAACATCCAGCAATTCACGTCCCACACTGAAAGAAGCGTGAATAGTTGAAGTACATCCAATGCACAAAATGTTTACACAATACTGCCACCGTGTGGCACTTCTTTTATTGCACACTATTTCGGTTGGTCCAACTACAACCAGGAATAGCGGATAAGGCACACTTAGCACTTTTAATTTTGTTTTTATACAAACATGTACTTACCCCACTGAAACAAAGAATTACTGGGCAGTGTGCAGAAATGTGGAATATCATCTTTTCAGAATTAATTTATTTTATATTTCACAAACCACGTACACATCACACCGTTAACAAACCAGAACTGTTAGAAGAACATAGGAATCCAATCCTGCCTATTCATTCGCAAGTGTAGAGACCAACTGACGGAGGTGATATAGACCTCTATGCTGGCTAAGTCTTGAGGACATAAATGAGAATGTCAGTGCCAATCTAACATAGATTAATGTAATGCACCGCCGTGTTTGGGGAAGAAAGCAAAAAAAAAAAAAAAAATGTCATACTTTCATACATTTATTCAGCGTAACAACAACACAAAACTATTTACAACAAGGGTCCCATGAAACTTATTGTGTTTCTCTACCTTCACGGCAGAGCTGCTTGTTGATGAGATGTGGGAATTAAATAAATGGCACACGGTGAGACAGCAGTTTTTGAAAAATTAAAACAAAATCCAAAATTAGATCATGTCTTCTTTCTTGGTGTATCGCAGTAAGGTACATTTTCTAGAAGCAGGTCCTCTCTCGGTCGTAGTACTGTGGAAGAAAACATGAAATGTACATTTTACTGTGAAAGGTAGCCTGTGTTTATCAACCACGAACTGGGATAACACTGGGATATATAGTGCCATGGTAAAAACAAGTAAACATTTTGACTTACACAACTTTTCTCCAACGTGCTCCATTTGTATAACACTGCTGCGAAGTACTGCATCAACATTTGAAGCAGTTTTAATCATCTGGGGAACGCAACAGAAGGGTTTGCTGAAAAAAGATCATGGCTCTACATGCTCTCTCTCTACATAGGCCTACTGTATTTGTGGAGCTGTTTAAAATCCACAATCAAGAGTAGGCTAAATTAACATTTCTCTGTTAGACCCACCCATATATTAGCCATTTCTCATATGCATAAGAATCAACATTGTATATCTGGTGGTGAAATGTACTTAAATACTTAAATCATACCTTTTGAATATTCTCTCCGGATGTTTCATGCATATTCTTCCTAAACTCCTCATTTATCTTCAGTTTTGCAGCTTTCATAAGACAAAAACAATTCAATATAATAACACAATAATCAGACAACCATAGGGAGAAATCACATATTACACTAGTCTTGTGGCTTTAAAGCAGCTATACGACTTCTGTTCCAAAACTAGTAAGCTAACTACGTAAGATGTATGCAAAAACCTTACAAACACCATCAAAAGCCCAGCTGACACTGATAGAAGCTTGCCAACACATTAACTGGTGTCTTTTGGCAGTATAGCTGGCAATGTCATGCTGTGAAAGCTTTTCTTCCATTTTTGCAGGGGGTTCCAGCCTGTTACACAGAACTACATGGGGCATATCTTGGATGGCTAGTGGGGAACACAGAGGCATTTATCTGTCCTTCACATGTCCATATGCTATGAATTTGAGGATGGTACCAAAACTAGTTGCCTATAAAAACCATACCTCAAAAAAGTGTCAAATTGTTTCATAGTGTTATTTCAACACATAGGCTAAATACCCTCAAGGGTTTTGAGTATCATTCAGAAATTGCCCTCACCTGTCAATGCCTTGTGATCTTCTTGGAAAACTATCATTCTGGTTCTGTGAAGAGATTTAAAAACTCGGAGTACCTAAATCAAACGACACACAGAAAGAGACGGTAACGTTATCGATCTGTTCATGTGATTTCTGACTGAAATAATCACTGCAGTACACAGATCATGACTCAATGTTATGGTTAGCTCTGGTAGACGACAGCTAACATCAGCTTGAACATATCTTCTGGTCTCTGAGGCTTTACATGCTCTAAACGATGGACTCCATTCATAAATGGCAAAGCAATAGATGTACCACCCAAACAGCTGGTCACCCGAATGTACAACAAGGAAATGTGTAAAGTACAAATGACAAAAAGGGCACAAAATGTAAAAGTTCGTAACTAACCTTCAAACGTGACTCCATTTTGACTTAGTGACGTCCTTCCGCTACGTCAAAGAGGAAAAGACCTTTGGTCATAAGACCCTCCCCCTAACGTTTTAATATTTCAAAAAAGCATAGAGAATATTCTTTAGTTTTAATTGAAGCGTTTATTTTAAATATGTATTTATATTTACTACAAAACTCTTTGGTTTATATAGCCCGACAATGCGCACAATAACTGTTTAGAGAAATATGATTGACAGTGTGGCAAGCAAATTGCTGTTGAGGCTTTCCTTTCTTCAGCCAATAGCATTTGTTTTGGGGGAGTATAAACTCCGTGCACGCATACAGTTAGTTAGCGCCGGTTTTGGAAAGGAAAGTCTGGCACTATGGCTGATGAAATAGAAAAGGCTCAGGGTGCAAAGCCAGGAGGCGACACTATTTTTGGAAAAATAATTCGTAAAGAGATTCCTGCCAATATATTTTTTGAAGATGACCAGGTGTGCATTCCTCATCTGTTGTTGTATTGCTTGCTTTGAAGGTTTTGCCACAGTGGTTTGCTAGCTGCCTCTTGCCTTGCTAATGCTGCAATGCTGTTATAATTGGCGTGCTTTCTATAGCTACCAAATTAGCCTGCTAATATGGACATGCCATTTCAAGTAGCTTTTCTCCAGCCTGCACCTGCTGTATAACCCCAAATCCCGATGTCCAGTATCTGCATAGAAATGTAATTAAATGATACCTTGTATATACGTTACAGTTGTGCATTTGTGATGTGGCTGAACAATATTGTTAAGCTCGTCAGGCCATAGCTTATGCCCGCTGTCAAATTGTGAAAGACTGCTGCTACGTCTTAAAGACACTGCACTTCATTTCTATACTAGAGCTACAAAGCCATTGATTTACTCTCCTATTTTCAGTGCGTAGCCTTCCACGACGTGGCCGCCCAAGCTCCCACTCACTTTCTTGTGGTTCCGAGGAAACCCATAACCCAAATCTCTAAAGCGGAGGACGACGATGCTGCAGTAAGTGGCACTGTGGCGAAGGACAAGTGTGTGTTTGTGTGTGTGTGTGTGCTTTTGTGTGTTCATTCATATTAACAGAAGAACAAGTGTGTGTGTGTGTTTGTGTGTTCATTCATATTAACAGAAGAACAAGTGTGCTTATGTGCTCATTCATATTAACAGATGAACAAGTGTGTTTGTGTGCTGCTCATTCATATTAACAGAAGAACAAGTGTGTTTGTGTGTTCATATTAAAATAAATCTGTAATACCGCCTCAGTGTTATGAAGATATGAATCGCAACATCATCACAACTAATCTAACTGTACTGTCTGTGAACTCTGATGGTCTTGTTGGAGGGGGGACATTACAAAATAACGTCTCTAGGACTTAGACGTTTTTATAACGGGTCCGAAACACCCAGTTAGCGCTGAGAAAAGCGCCACCATACAACATCTCGTGCTGTTGCCCTGTTTTCAGTCATAGGCAGAGCAGACATACTGATGTGTCCTATACAGATGGTTCAAAACGTGTGTTTATAGTACACCAAGGTCTTTCAAAAGGAGGTATTTTACTCAGGATCCGTCGCTTGTCTTGAGGACATCAGAAATAAGAAATAGGCTTATGATGCAGGCTATAGGCATTGCATCTTTTGTGTGTGTGTGTGTCTACGTTCATTAGTCCTACTTGTGATCATTTCAGCTGCTGGGTCACATGATGATCGTGGCCAAGAAGTGTGCGGATCAGTTGGGGCTGTCCAAAGGATACCGTCTGATCGTGAACGAGGGGCCGGATGGCGGCCAGTCCGTCTACCACATCCACATCCACGTCATGGGCGGACGCCAGATGGGCTGGCCCCCTGGTTAAGCCGAGCCACCTGTGGACACCGCTGCCCTTCTCTCATCGACCTGTGATTTACCGCCAGTCCAGTATCAGTATCAGTACTCTCTTCACGTCAGATGTGTTTGTCTGTGTGTCACTTCATCATGTCTGACTTAAGTTGAAACAGTTGAGACAAATAAACGCACTTAATATCAAAACAATCAGTGGAATTGTGTCAGTTAACACTGTGTCAATCAACAGTGCATATTTCCATTGTCTTTTCTGACTCAGACAATATAAACACATACACTGTTGGTACCAAAAGCAGGCTACGTTGTAACCATGCAGAGTTGGTCTAGTTTCTACCACCGATGCGTCACTAGACCCGCATGTTTCAATTTAGCTTTGCTTTCGTTAACGTCGCGAGGTACGGTACCATGCGAAACATCTGCTCCTTGCATTATAATGTATTCACTCTATTCATAGTTCTGAGTGGTAAGGCACACACACACACACACACACTAGTGTGTACCAGCTGGGGAGTGTTCAGATGGTTAGCCACTCTGCTCACTTCACTCTTCATACTTCTGAGTGGTAAGGCATACCGTGATTAGCTGATAAACAGACGGCATCCATTCCTGGACCTAATCTGGGCCGGATGTGGACTGTATTAGAACCAGGACAAGGCCCGACCCATGCTAGAATTGGGTCCAATAGGATAATAGGTGTCTATTTTGTCTATTTATAGCTCTCGCCTATGTGCGCCCATGGTAGACCTATCAACGGCGCCAATAATTATTGCAGTGCTAAAGTGTTGCAATCTCTGAATTATCCCAGCTTTTAATTACACTCTTCTGTGGTTCCGTTGTTCTTTTGGGAGGGTGAGTGCCTTCAGCACGTGAGCACAGATACATGAAAGTTTACAACACAGCTCATTTCTGGTGTGTAGGTTGAAGGACTGGCCTGATCTGATCTAATGTGTAATGTAGGCGTCGCTATGAACCTTTGATTTTAAGTCAGAGGGATCAAAGTGCCTGTTTCAACTCCCTGGATTTAAGAGTCAGAGAAGGCTATGGAATTTATTTGTTTGTGTGTTTATATTTCTTCGACAAAGATCCACTAGAAAAAAAATAAAATCTTGCTTAAATAAATATGCAACACTGGTGGGGAGATCTAGACACATAGTTGAAAAAGAATCACAGTTACTATAAATAGCATGTTGCAATATGCACTCGGGCCTCAAGAGGGATTGAGATGGAAAGTAATGCGATTGGCACAATATGCTCTTCCAGACAATTTTACCCAACACTAAGGCTCCTGAGGAAATAAATATCCATTACATTAGGGTATTAAAACCAAATGCTTTCTCATGTTTGTTGATATGCTAATTTAATTCAAGTTCGCATTTCTATACTGCCTGTTGGCAACTAATTGATATGCAATTTAAATGCGTCTTGCTTCCAGTTGTACAGCCCAGGTTGTGTGTATACAGCTCTGGAAAAAAAGACCACTTCAAAATGATCACTTTCTCTGGTTAACTATTTATTTGTATGTGTTTTATTCTATAAACTACTGACAAAATATTGTCATTTAGGGTATTTATTTGTAAAATAATGACAACTGGTCAAAATAACAGTGTTCATATTCATTTTTAAACAACACAGTACTACTGTTTTAACTTGATTTACAATCACGGCTTTCTTGTGTCTTGGCATGCTCTCCACCACTCTTTTACATTGCCTTTGGGTGACTTTATGCCACTCCTGGCGCAAAAAATCATCAACTCGGCTTTGTTTGATGGCTTGTGACCATCCAACTTCCTCTTGATCACATTCCAGAGGTTTCTAATGGGATTCAGGTCTGGAGATTGGGCTGGCCATGACAGGGTCCTGATGTGGTGGTCCTTCATCCACGCCTTCACTGACCTGGCTGTGTGGCATGGAGCATTGTCCTGCTGGGAAAAAAAACACTCCTCCGAGTTGGGGAACATTGTCAGAGCAAAAAGAAGCAAGTTTTCTTCCAGGACAACTTTGTGGACATCTGACGCACATTTTCCAAGCAATGTAATGCCCACTTTTAAATCTGTTCATGTATCCATTCAGCAGCTAATTATGGGCCAGTTTAGGGCTGGAGCTGCTGCTTATGTGGTCTGATCACGGCCCGACCCAGTCCGGTGTCAGCTGAACCCAGCCTAGTGTGAGCCGCAAACTCAGGATGGTTTTTGCAGCTAGTAAGTAGCTTATGCGTAACAATCACACCAAACCTTAAGAGTTCAATGAAACAGTATTATCATAGCAATCACACCAAACCTTAGGAGTTCAAGTGAACAGTATTATCATAGCAATCACACCAACCCTTAGGAGTTCAAGTGAACAGTATTATCATAGCAATCACACCAAACCTTAGGAGTTCAAGTGAACAGTATTATCATAGCAATCACACCAACCCTTAGGAGTTCAATTAAACAGTATTATCATAGCAATCACACCAACCCTTAGGAGTTCAATTAAACAGTATTATCATAGCAATCACACCAACCCTTAGGAGTTCAATTAAACAGTATTATCATAGCAATCACACCAACCCTTAGGAGTTCAAGTAAACAGTATTATCATAGCAATCACACCAACCCTTAGGAGTTCAAGTGAACAGTGCTGACTGACTGGCTTTGGGCCAAAAGAGGGTGGGTTCAAGTGCATGTTAATATTTATTTTATAGAGAATAAATAATTAAGGTGACAATCTTTAAATGAGAAAGAACATTGGGCCTCATTCTCGACAGCAGTTGGGAAGACTTTCCGAAGGATTTCAGAAGGAACTCCACTTCGGAAACATTTATGAAAACATTTGCATTCTCGTTATTTTTTTCTTCTGTGCTTTCTTCTGAACTTCAGACAACTTTCAGAACTCGAAATAGCAGTCGTAACTCTACCGGAATCTTCTCAAATGGGATTCCACGGGCCATCTTGTGGTTATTTGAGGAATCGCGTTGAGGAATGACATTTGAAAAAACTCCGTATTACAGTAAAAGGGTTAACGGGCGAATTTGTGAGAACCCGTTGGTGATTGCGTTCACGTCAACTCTACAGACATCCTCGGATTAAAATAATTATGATAATAATAAATACGAGAATATTTGTATCATTAACAATTACGTTTCACATTTATAGTCATAATTATACGAGGTAGTGTTTATTGTTACACTAGGTCTATATGGCTCGTAGCTTGACTGTTCTCTCCCTTGTACGTCACTTTGGACAAAGGCCGCGTCTGATAAGAGACTGATTGTGAATGACATGAACACTGCAAATGTAAGTGAATAAATAAATAAACACAAAGCTCAATCTCTAAGAAGTAAGGAATGAATTTATTGCAATTTATACTACTACTGGTGGCCAGTCTTCACCCCTATGGTGGCCATTTCGAACAACAGGACGGACTACACTTTATACTCGTACTTGGGACCGGTCTTCACACCTATGGTGCTTATTTTTCGATTAAAAAAAAAAAAAAGTGACTACTTAAATGTGTTTTACGGACTTCGGACGTTCAACGTAATACAATATCTCCACCTTATTAATGAACACCTGTTACGAGGTGGATTCGGGAGATTGCGACAGCACAAGTTTCTAAAATTGCGTCTCCTAATAAGGAGCTGGCAGGGCGTGTATGTATGCAAATCCACTTTCACGAGAACGCGCATCAACCTAAGAAACTAATCGGAAGGAACCCAGCTGAGAAGACTTCGGCTGCTTAGGAACACATTTTCAAGCGTGCGGGAATGCAGCGGAAGCGTTTCTCTTACGTTGTTTTTGCGAAGTCGTGTAAGAAACATTTCTGAAGAATTACAGAAAAAGGTCGAGAATGAGGCCCATTGTTATTTCATGAGACCACTTCCGCAACATCTTGAGACTTTCTTGCAAGAGTGACACACACACACACACAAACACACGTGTGTATCAGCTGGAGAGTGTTCAGATGGTTAGCCACTCTCTGCTCACTTCCTCTTCCACTGGCCTGCAGGAGGAGATTATCCAGTGTGTGTGTGTGTGTGTGTGTGTGTGTCAGAAGGACATAATTCAGTGTTGTGATTAATCTTGAATAAAATGTGTGTCTTATGTCTACATAATCATTATATGTGATAAACACTTGTGTGTGTGTGTGTGTGTGCATGAGTGTGCGTGTGTCTGTGTGTGTGTGTGTGCATGAGAGTGTGTGTGTGTGTGTGTGTGTGCATGAGTGTGTGTGTGTGTGTGTGTGTGTGTGTGTGTGTG
>NC_137926.1:2355251-2357751 GCF_963457725.1 Sprattus sprattus | reverse complement strand
GCCAAGATGGACATAAGAAGGACATAACATGGGAATGGTAATCTCACAGTCTGTAGACACTTTAGGAAAGTAAAAGAGACAGGAACAGGAACAGGAACACTCATAAGACAGGAACAGGAACAGGAACAGGAACACTCATAAGACAGGAACAGGAACAGGAACAGGAATAAGACAGGAACAGGAACAGGAACAGGAACAGGAATAAGACAGGAACAGGAACAGGAACAGGAACAGGAACAGGAACAGGAGCAGGAGCAGGAACAGGAACAGGAACAGGAACAGGAACACTCATAAGACAGTATAGGCCCACAGATGCCTTGACTGTATGATGTGCCCTCTAGCTGTAATCATGAGCGAGCCAAGATGGACATAAGAAGGACAGAGCATGGGAATGGAAATTTCACAGTCTGTAGACACTTTAGGAATGTAAAAGAGACAGGAACAGGAACAGGAACAGGAACACTCATAAGGCAGGAACAGGAACAGGAACAGGAACAGGAACAGGAACAGGAACAGGAACACTCATAAGACAGGAACAGGAACAGGAACACTCATAAGACAGAAACAGGAACAGGAACAATCATAAGACAGGAACAGGAACAGGAACAGAAAGAGGAACACTCATAAGACAGGAACAGGAACAGGAACACTCATAAGACAGAAACAGGAACAGGAACAATCATAAGACAGGAACAGGAACAGGAACAGAAAGAGGAACACTCATAAGACAGGAACAGGAACAGGAACAGGAACACTCATAAGACAGAAACAAGAACTGGAAAAGGAACAGGAACACTCATAAGACAGGAACAGGAACAGGAACAGGAACAGGAACACTCATAAGACAGGAACAGGAAGAGGAAGAGGAAGAGGAACAGGAACAGGAACAGGAACAGGAACAGGAACACTCATAAGACAGGAACAGGAAGAGGAACACTCATAAGACAGGAACAGGAACACTCATAAGACAGGAACAGGAACAGGAACAGGAACAGGAACAGGAACACTCATAAGACAGGAACAGGAAGAGGAAGAGGAAGAGGAACAGGAACAGGAACAGGAACAGGAACAGGAACAGGAACAGGAACAGGAACAGGAACAGGAACACTCATAAGACAGGAACAGGAAGAGGAACACTCATAAGACAGGAACAGGAACACTCATAAGACAGGAACAGGAAGAGGAACACTCATAAGACAGGAACAGGAACAGGAACAGGAACAGAAACACTCATAAGACAGGAACAGGAACACTCATAAGGCAGTGTAGGCCCACAGATGCTCTATTACATCAACTCTACTTTCTGTTTATCTCTCACCCTCCTTTTCTTTCTCTCTGTGCTTCTCTCTCACTCCATCTCTCTCCTTCCCACTCTCTCACTCCATCTCTCTCCTTCCGACCCTCTGTCTCTCTCACTCCATCTCTCCCCTTCCCAACCTCTCTCTCTCTCTCTCTCTCTCTCTCTCTGTGCTTATCTCTCACTCATCTCTCTCCTTCCCACCCTCTCTCTCTCTCTCTGTGCTTCTCTCTCACTCCATCTCTCCCCTTCCCACCCTCTCTCTCTCTCTCTCTCTCTCTGTCCTTCCTTGCCTCTCTAACTCGGTTGCTCATGTGGTCAAAATTACTTACAGACAACTGGAGTGGTACTGCAGATTTATTAACGATATCGGGAGCATTGTTACAAGCAATCCATGTTCATGAAATGTCCCACAACAATGCCCATCAGTCTCTGGGCAAACTCATGTCTTATACCTTAAACCCCTCCCTCGTACTCTTACACTGTGGCCGCCTAGTCCTCCACTATAGATAAGAGTATTTACATAGGATCCCCTTACCCCAAGCCTTGAATAACTCTCTTAGCTCATCAAACCTTACCCAACAGGTCAGACAGAATACATGGCCATACTCAGTTACCAATTCAATTGATGTTATACTATGGAATCCTATACTAACCTACTTAAATAAATGTGAAACATATATTTTTTATCCCACACTCAAACACATACTCTCTCAGTATGTCTCCCTCTTGCTCTCTCTTAAACCCACACACACACACGCTCTCTCCCTCAATGCGTCTCTGTCTCCCTCTCTCCCTTCACCCCTCATCAGAGAATGATAGAGAAACAGACTGATAGAGAGAGAGAGAGGGACAGAGATAGAGACTGATTGAGAGAGGGACAGAGAGAGAGAGACTGATTGAGAGAGGGACAGAGAGAGAGAGACTGATTGAGAGAGGGACAGAGATATGGAGAGATAGGAACAGAGATATGGAGAGAGGAACAGAAAAAGAGGGACAAAGAGAGAGTTAGAGAGAGGGACAGAGAGAGAGCGACTCCTCCAGCAGGATGGTTTTCCCATGCCATCACACACACACACACACACACACACACACACACACACACACACACACACACACACACACACACACACACACACACACAGCTGGGGAACCTCTGTGCTTTAATTGGATTCTCCTCCCAAATCTCATGGCTCCACAGGA
>NC_137926.1:2327711-2332711 GCF_963457725.1 Sprattus sprattus | reverse complement strand
GCCTGGACCGTCTGGAGGGCTTTAGTCTAGACACTCAGGGCCACTGTGTACCTGCTGTTATAATGGAAAGTAACGTTGCTTGTTTGTGAGTGCAGGTGTGTGTGTGTGTGTGTGTGTGTGTGTGTGTGTGTGTGTGTGTGTGTGTGTGTGTGCGTGTGTGTGTGTGTGGGTGTGTGTGTGTGTGTGTGTGTTTATGTGTGTGTGTGTGTGTGTGTGTGTGTGTGTGTGTGTGTGTGTGTGTGTGTGTGTGTGTGTGTGTGTGTGTGTGTGTGTGTGTGTGTGTGTGTGTGTGTGTGCTTTTGTGTGCGTGTTTTGATTTTGGTGTGCTCAAGGTTAATAGCAAAAATGTTTTGGGAGAATGAATCAATTATAGTAATTTAGTTGAGTGGTGGGTAGATTGAGTGTGTTTGTCTGACTCTCTATCTGTGTGTGTGTGTGTGTGTGTGTGTGTGTGTGTGTGTGTGCATGAGTGAATGTCTCCATTCAAATTCTGTCTTGCTCTTAGGCACTGGGTAGAGGTTTGTTTTTGAGTGTGTGTCTTGTGTAAGAGTGTGTGTCTTGTGGAAGAGTGTGTGTCTTGAGAAAGAGTGTGTGTCTTGTGTCTGAGGGTGTGGACCTGTGTTCAGGGTTAATGTGTGTGTGTTCAGTATCTTCAGCATCAGAACTGATTGGAGCTGAAATATTTTTCTATTTAAATTGTTTTATTGAGGCCAAACACAGACGCATCCAGATATTTCCCCAGGTATCTTACAATGCCACAGTAAATGATAATAAAACGATGACAAAGATCAGTGTTGAAACAGGTCGTAACTTCGCTACAGTTGCAGATGCAGTCGGTTCTCTGGGGAAAAGAGAGAGAACTCAAAACGCTCAAAGTCATGTGTTGTTATTTATCAGTATTGTACAGGCTCTTTGAACGTCCTATTAGGATAAGTATTCCTTAAGGACAGGTAGTCCTTCAGGATAGAAATTCCTTTTAGGACAGGTTTTCCTTAAGGATAGGTATTCCTTTTAGGATAGGTTTTCCTTAAGGATAGGAATTCCTTTTAGGAGAGGTTTTCCTTAAGGATAGGTATTCCTATTAGGAATTAGGCATCATATGGTAGCCGTACCTTTTTATACACACACACTCTCGTCAGAAATACTGTGTCTGTCTTTCCAAACAGATATAATAAAAGACCCCTGAATTCTGCCAATCTGCAGCGGATCAAACAGGTGATTGGAGAAGAAAAGAGGATTGATAGAATCAACTGATGAAAGGAGTCAACACACACACACACAGACGACCAAAGCCACAGGACTGCTTCTGCTCTCAAACACACACACCCAGACGACCAAAGCCACGGGACTGCTTTTGCTCTCAAACACACACACCCAGACGACCAAAGCCACGGGACTGCTTTTGCTCTCAAACACACACACCCAGACGACCAAAGCCACGGGACTGCTTTTGCTCTGAAACACACAGAGTGTGCCTAGGGGCAGCCGTGGCCTACAGGTTAGGGTTTCAGGCTGGAAACCGTAGGGTGGCCGGTTTGATCCCCGACCAGTAGGAAAAATGTGGGCGGGGGGAGTGGTAGACTACTGCTCTCCCATGCCCACATCCACGGCTGAAGTGCCCTTGAGCAAGGCACCTAACCCCGATCACTGCGCCAATGGCAGCCCACTGCTCCGGGTTAGTGTTACTTCACTTCACTGTGTGTGTGTGTGTGTCACTTCCCTGGATGGGTTAAATGCAGAGGTTCATTTCAGAGTGTGTGTGTCTACACCACCTCTGCCATAGAGAGGACTTTCACTTTCACTTTTTTCAGATGAACACAGACTGGGTGCTCTCACACACACATGAACACAGACTGGGTGCTCTCACACACACACATGAACACAGACTGGGTGCTCTCACACACACACATGAACCCAGACTGGGTGCTCTCACACACACACATGAACACAGACTGGGTGCTCTCACACACACACATGAACACAGACTGGGTGCTCTCACACACACACAGATGAACACAGACTGGGTGCTCTGTATCCCCCAGTGAGATTACAATCAGTCCTCACTAGATAGCCAGAGGAACAGTGAGACAGACAGAAACAGAGGAACAGACAGACAGGAACAGAGGAACAGTGAGAGAGACAGGAACAGAGGAACAGTGAGACAGACAGACAGGAACAGAGGAACAGAGAGAGAGACAGGAACAGAGGAACAGAGGAACAGTGAGACAATCAGGAACAGAGAGACAGACAGCCAGAGGAACAGAGAGACAGACAGGAACAGAGGAACAGTGAGAGAGACAGGAACAGAGGAACAGAGGAACAGAGAGACAGACAGAAACAGAGGAACAGAGGAACAGAGAGACAGACAGCCAGAGGAACAGTGACACAGACAGGGTGTTGTGTCTGTTCAGAAATCAGTTCACGTCACCTGCGGCTCTGCATTCTGCACAGACACAACACACACACACACACACAACACCCTGTGTGCTGTAAAGAGGATGCTTCCTCTCCTGCAGCAGCTCTTGAGGTCGACCGAGGACAGCCACGGAAGAGAGGTTTCTCATGTTGTGTTCCCTGGGTTACGGGGTTCACAGCTCTTCTCATCCCATTCAGATGATGCTTCATGCGGGGGCAAATCAGGCCTGTCCTCTTAAGGTGCCTTTAAGCCACGGTCGATTCCCCCGCGGAAATGCTTGAGGGTTGAGAGGAAACAAATGGATCAGAAAATACATTAGGCTGTTGGTCACACACACACACACACCACACACACACACACACACACACACACACACACACACACACACACACACACACACACACACACACACACACACACACACACAGCGGGGAAGGTTTTTCAGATTGGCACCAGAGCCCTGGTGATAGTCTAGGTTGTTAGAGGGGGGCTTGAGGCGTTGCAGAGGAAAGGGACTGATCTCGGAGCGTGACATGAACATACCCTGAAGCTCTGTGGTGTACTTAATCATCCTCCTGTGACATGAAGAGTATTGCCGTAGATTTTAAGACATGATTTTGAAACCAAGGTACATCTCCCGATAAAAACATCAAAATGGGTTTTGGCCTAATAAGGCGGAAGAAACGTGTTGATATTGAAACCATGATTCATGAGTTTGCAGTTCTGAATTGCTTTCAGCTTGCCAGCAGACAAACATGTTTGGAATGTATTTTGCAGGAGTTTAGCAGGATCTACAGGTACACCTTCAAGTATCCCCAGGTGAGATCTACAGGTACACCTTCAAGTATCCCCAGGTGAGATCTACGCGTACACACTGAAGTATCCCTAGGTGAGATCTATGTATACATCCCTCCAATAAACGTGTGTATTCATCAGTTACATCCAAACACTCACACCTTTCTAATAAATGTGTGTATTCATCAGTAACATCCAAACACTCACACCTTTCCAATAAATGTGTGTTTTATTCAGTTCCGACCAAGGACATCTCAGTGGGAGATGCTGTTTGGGAAAAGACTCTTTTCATGTTTGTGTGGGCTGGCGTTCCGGTCAGCAGGGTTAATAATTCTGGAGACGGAGCGGTCAGTTGGTAAACAGCAGAGACCTGTGTGTGTGTGTGTGTGTGTGTGTGTGTGTGTGTGTGTGTGTGTGTGTGTGTGTGTGTGTTTATAGGCTGAACAGATCTGAACAATACAGCCTGGCTCAGCATGAGCAGATAACGGTGCAGCGGAGCCATTGTTTCCTGCTGTTGAAAACAAAGAACCCTTTTAATCATGCATACACAAACCACTCAACCATATTGTGTGTGTAATTGTCAACAAGATGAATGAAAGGAAAAATCAAATCCCCTGCAAAAACACACACCTCCGCACCACTCACCAATGAAAATATAACACACACACACACACACGCACACACACACACACACACACACACACACACACACACACACACACCTCCGCACCACTCACCAATGAAAATATAATTGGTAGGCAAGGAGATGAGAAAGGAGAGCTGTGAAAAGAGGAGAAAAGATGAGCTCCACACACACACACACACACACACACACGCACACACACACACACACATGGACACACACGGACACACACTCTTGCTGAAGATTGCTTTTAGTTTTGAGCAGATAAGATTCTGTGTAATTCTCCTGTGATTGGCAATTGCAATCACTTCATTCTGGGAAAAAGTATATTATCAAACACACACACACACACACACACACACACACAGACAGAGAGAGGGAGAGCGAGAGATAGAGAGAGAGAGAGAGTGAGATTGTGTGTGTGTGTGTGTGTGTGTGTGTGCGTGCAAGACAGAGAGCGTAAGACAGGGAAAGGTGTTGCATCATTAAAGGACCAAACAAACGGATGAATTTAGAAGCGCTGTGTGTAAATTTACTCTAATCGGGTCTGGATGCTCAGAAGCACTTTGGGATGTGTCCCTTGAGTGTGTGTATATGTGACAACACGACCACAAAGAACCAAACACATACTCATATTCCTACGACCTACAACCAACGATCAACCAAAGAGCCAAAAGACCAGAGAAGCCTTGACTGCTGGATGGTCATGGTTTATATAGCCCAGCTAATCAGGAACACACCTGTCATCAATCTACCAAGCTGATCAGGAACACACCTGTCCTCAATCACCTACTGCAGAGACAGAGAGGTGGAGAACAGCAGGGAGAGAACAGGCATGACACTCATAGGGCGGGGCCTAGACCCGCCAGGGTCGTAACACACACATATATAAACACACTGTATAGACACATAGATATATAACACACTGTATAGACACACACATAAACACACTGTATAGACACACACACATCAACACACTGTATAAACACACATATAAACACACTGTATAGACACACACATATAACACACTGTATAGACACACACATAAACACACTGTATAGACACACACACATCAACACACTGTATAAACACACATATAAACACACTGTATAGACACACACATACAAACACACTGCATAGACACAC
>NC_137926.1:2320211-2322711 GCF_963457725.1 Sprattus sprattus | reverse complement strand
CTCCTGGGGAAGCACTTCCTCTCCAGACGTTGGACACGATCACCCGCCCGCTTGGACCATTTCCTCTCCTGTGGATTGCTTTTTCATTGCTCCCTCACTCTGTCCCTCTCTCTTTCTCCATCTGTCCCTCCATCTCCATCTCCGTCTCTCTCTTTCTCCCTCTCTCTCTCTGCATCTGTCCCTCTCTCTCCATCTCCGTCTCCGTCTCCCTCTTTCTCCCTCTCTCTCTTTCTCCATCTCTCTCTCTCTCCATCTCCCTCTCTCTCTCTTTCTCCCTCTTTCATTCTTTCTCTCCCCACTTTTCTATTGGTGTCTCTCTTCATCCCTCTCTTCCATCTCTCCCCCCCCCCCCCTGGCCCCCCCTTTTTCTGTGTGAGGTTTACGAAGCAGGATTGGTGTTCCAGGGCGTTCCCCACAGGGGGCCCCCTCCTGCAGACATGTCCCCCCACAGACGGCTGCTCTAACGGGGGCCAGCTTCAGTCCACCCTCCCCCCCCCCCAAGCGCTCACTCACATCAGCATAACATCCAGGTAAGACAACCTGCTGTCCACATTCCCCCAACTCACAACATCACTACAAACACACAACATTGATAAAAACACAGAACATCAATACACACACACAACATCCACATCAAACACACAACAATACAAACACACAACATTGATAAAAACACAGAACATCAATACACACACACAACATTGATAAAAACACAGAGCATCAATACACACACACAACATACACATCAAACACACAACAATACAAACACACAGCATCAACATCACACACATCATTGATATAAACTCACAACATCAATACAAACACACAACATTGATAAAAACACAGAACATCACTACACACACACAACATACACATCAAACACACAACAATACAAACACACAACATCAACATCACACACATCATTGATATAAACTCACAACATCACTACTAACACACAACATTGATAAAAACACAGAGCATCAATACACACACACAACATACACATCAAACACACAACAATACAAACACACAACATCAACATCACACACATCATTGATATAAACTCACAACATCACTACAAACACACAACATTGATAAAAACACAGAACATCAATACACACACACACAACATCCACATCAAACACACAACAATACAAACACACAACATCAACATCACACACATCATTGATATAAACTCACAACATCACTACAAACACACAACATTGATAAAAACACAGAACATCAATACACACACACAACATCCACATCAAACACACAACAATACAAGCACACAACATCAACATCACACACATCATTGATATAAACTCACAACATCAATACAAACACAACAACAATGCAAACACACAACATTAATACAACCTCCAGAGGTGGCTGGTATACACAGACCCGGAGTCCACATCTCCCTGAATGCTTCTACAACCTCAAAATAACCTCCCGGCCCCCCTAATGTTCTTACAACATCAATACAACCTACAGCAGGATGACCTGTCCCAGCCAATCTGGCAACCCATAGGAGAGTTGATCTGTCACAGCCAATCTGGCAACCCATAGGAGAGTTGACCTGTCACAGCCAATCTGGCAACCCATAGGAGAGTGGCGATCCCAGGGGCCGTGGATGGCGGCCATAGTCAAAAAATGCACAAGCACGTTTGTTAATTCAGTGGATGTCTCAGTGGAGGTCGCATCCACAGCGACCTGCAACACCCGTAAAGGTTCAGTCAATATATTTCATCAACCTTTGTGTTCCCTGGGAAACCGGCATGTTGGGGTCGTAAGCACCTGGCTATAGCAGAAGGGCCACAGGACAAAGAGATAAGGCGTGTAGTGTAGTGTGAATAATTCCATAGTGTGTGTGTGGACGTTTGCATGTGTTGTGTGTGTGTGTGTGTGTGTTCGAGTGTGTGTGTGTGTGTGTGTTTGTGTGCGCTTCATTTACATTTACAGATAACTGTTTTAGCAGAGACTTTTATTCACAGTGACTTTTCACACTGACAGCAGGTGTGTGTTTATGTTCACACAGTAAGCAAATAGTGTTGTCTGATGAGACAGTCCAAAGTTGGAGAATGTTCCGTAAGCATGAGTGTGAGCGTTATAGCGTGAGCGTTTGATTGGGAGGGACAGGGAGAGAAACTGTGAGTTTGAGAGTAGGAACATACAGACAGAACATACAGACGGAACATACAGACGGAACATACAGACGGAACATACAGATGGAATATACAGACGGAACACACAGACGGAACATACATACGGAACATACAGACAGAACATACAGACGAACATACCGGAGGAACATACAGAGGGAACAATTAAATTAAATGAATAATTAAAAATTAAAAAAAATGTAATTGTATAGAGCCATAACAATACAATTGCCTCTAGGCGCTTAACAGAGCCCAGAGCCTAAACAGTATGAGGCAAACTTTTCCCACATCTGCCGTTCTTTCAACACTTATTATATGAGAATATGAAGAAGCAC
>NC_137926.1:2297711-2300211 GCF_963457725.1 Sprattus sprattus | reverse complement strand
AAGCGCGTACAAAACGGATGGCACCCAGGCTAGTACCCTCCAAACTATCTTTCTCCCCTTCTCTGCTTGTCCACATCTTCATATCAATCCCCGTTTCAAGACAAAAGTCCCATATGACCTTCAAAAATCTGACTTTCCTTTTTGAAGACCTTGATGGTTTTATTGGAAATCTTTGTTCACAGGAGAGAATCTGTGTCCAAAGGCAAAAAGATCCTATTAAACAATAGTATTTGAATTGAAATTATTTTGTGTTAATTCTACATTAATTCCATGATTTTACACTTAAATACTCATTATGACAAAACGAATAATTGCAATTAATCACAGCAAGTTGTGTGATTTATATGTAAATTTTTTAATCCATGGAAGTGAGTGAAAAAGCATTACTGATGGAGGTCCTGAGGGCGCACGTGTGGTTCTTCACCAGAATAGATATTCTGCAAATTTCTTATTCAGACAGAGAGTGGTGAGAACCCATCAGGACCCATCAGGACCCATCAGAACCCACCAGGAGTCACCAGGACCCATCAGAACCCACCAGGAGTCACCAGGACCCATCAGGACCCATCAGGACCCATCAGAACCCACCAGGAGACACCAGGACCCATCAGAACCCACCAGGACCCATCAGAACCCACCAGGAGTCACCAGGATCCATCAGAACCCACCAGGAGTCACCAGGACCCATCAGAACCCACCAGGATCAATCAGAACCCACCAGGAGTCACCAGGACCCACCAGGACCCATCAGAACCCACCAGGAGTCACCAGGACCCATCAGGACCCACCAGGAGTCACCAGGACCCACCAGGACCCATCAGAACCCACCAGGAGTCACCAGGACCCACCAGGACCCATCAGAACCCACCAGGAGTCACCAGGACCCATCAGGACCCACCAGGACCCATCAGGACCCACCAGGACCCGTTAGGAGCCATCAGGACCCATTAGGACCCGTCAGGACCCGTTAGGACCCGTCAGGACCCGTTTGGACCCGTTAGGAGCCGTAAGGACCCGTCAGGACCCGTCAGGAGCCATCAGGACCCGTTAGGAGCCATCAAGACCCATTAGAACCCATCAGAACCCATCAGGACCAGTCAGAACCCACCAGGACCCATCAGGACCCCTTAGGACCGGTGAGAACCAAACAAGAGCCATCAGGACCCGTCAGAACCCATCAGAACCCATGGTGAGATGGGATGGTTCTGATCGCCAGGGTGAGATGGGATGGTTCCGATCGCCAGGGTGAGATGGGATGGTTCTGTTCGCCAGGGTGAGCTGGAATGGTTCCGATCGCCATGGTGATATGGATCTGATCGCCAGGGTTAGATGGGATGGATCTGATCGCCAGTGTGAGATGGGATGGTTCCGTTCGCCAGGGTGAGATGGGATGGTTCTGTTCGCCATGGTGAGATGGGATGGTTCTGTTTGCCAGGGTGAGATAGGATGGTTCTGTTCGCCATGGTGATATGGGATGGTTCTGATCGCCAGGGTGATATGGGATGGTTCTGTTCGCCAGGGTGAGATGGGATGGTTCTGTGTTGGACAGGTGTTTTTCCCCTTAGTCGTATTCTGTGATGACTTAATGCTCTGCTACATACGGCGGGAGTCTGAGCCGGTAAAGTGCTTCTCTGTTGGCTGTCTGCATAAGTGCTGTGTTTCCCTAATGCCTTTCTCTCAGATTGGCCCTGGCTCTCTGAATAGCCACTAGATCTCCTGCACAGACAGCATCATCACGTGTCTAGAGCAGGTTTTGGACATCTCTGTTCACCCAAGGTTAATGTGTGTGTGTGTGAATGCTCTGAACAGTGGTCATGTTCACCCAAGGTTAATGTGTGCATGTGTGTGTGTGTGTGTGTGTGTGTGTGTAGATGGGGTGTGTGTGTGTGTGTGTGTGTATGTGTGTGTGTGTTTGTGTGTGTGTGTGTGTGTTTGTTTTGTGTGTGTGTGTGTGTGTTTGTGTGTGTGTATGTTTTGTGTGTGTGTGTGTGTGTATGTTTTGTGTGTGTGTGTGTGTGTTTGTGTGTGTGTGTGTGTGTATGTTTTGTGTGTGTGTGTGTGTGTGTGTGTGTGTGTCTGTGTGTGTGTGTGTGTGTGTCTGTGTGTGTGTGTTGAAGCAGTCCTGTAGCATGGATATGGCTTCCGTCTGCACAGTAGGGTTTGTCCTGGCCATGATGTTCGTCCTTGCGATGAGGTTTGTATGCCACGGTCATGTTTTCTGACCTGCCACAGTGGGGGGGAGGGTGATGCTTTGCAAGCATTTGCTACGCTGTTATAGACATGGTCCGCCATGTTAGTTCCTCCGGTAGAGAGGTCAACAAACTGAATTCGGGAGCACAGTTTAATGTTGGCTTTAGCCTTCAGCATCAGTGCGAGATTGGTGGTGAAATCATGTCTTGTGTGTGTATGTGTGTGTGTGTGTGTGTGTGTGTGTGTGTGTGTGTCCGAATGAAAAACTTTGAAGATGAGTGGTGGCCAACGGAGCGTGAGTGAAGGAGAA
>NC_137926.1:2282711-2285211 GCF_963457725.1 Sprattus sprattus | reverse complement strand
TCTGAGACTGTACTGTACTCTACTCTACTCTACTCTACTCTACTCTACTCTACTCTATGATCAGCATCAGTCTCTGAGACTGTACTGTACTGTACTCTACTCTACTCTACTCTACTCTACTCTACTCTACTCTACTCTACTCTACTCTACTCTATGATCAGCATCAGTCTCTGAGACTGTACTGTGCTCTACTCTACTCTACTCTACTCTACTCTACTCTACTCTATGATCAGCATCAGTCTCTGAGACTGTGCTCTACTCTACTCTACTCTACTCTATGATCAGCATCAGTCTCTGAGACTGTACTGTACTCTACTCTACTCTACTCTACTCTACTCTACTATCAGCATCAGTCTCTGAGACTGTACTGTACTCTACTCTACTCTACTCTACTCTACTCTACTCTACTCTACTCTAATCTACTCTATGATCAGCATCAGTCTCTGAGACTGTACTGTACTCTACTCTACTCTACTCTACTCTACTCTACTCTACTCTACTCTACTCTAATCTACTCTATGATCAGCATCAGTCTCTGAGACTGTACTGTACTGTACTGTACTCTACTCTACTCTACTCTACTCTACTCTACTCTACTCTACTCTACTCTACTCTATGATCAGCATCAGTCTCTGAGACTGTACTGTACTCTACTCTACTCTATGATCAGCATCAGTCTCTGAGACTGTACTGTACTCTACTCTACTCTACTCTACTCTACTCTACTCTACTCTACTCTACTCTATGATCAGCATCAGTCTCTGAGACTGTACTGTACTCTACTCTACTCTACTCTACTCTACTCTACTCTACTCTACTCTACTCTATGATCAGCATCAGTCTCTGAGACTGTACTGTACTGTACTCTACTCTACTCTACTCTACTCTACTCTATGATCAGCATCAGTCTCTGAGACTGTACTGTACTCTACTCTACTCTACTCTACTCTACTCTACTCTACTCTACTCTACTCTATGATCAGCATCAGTCTCTGAGACTGTACTGTACTCTACTCTACTCTACTCTACTCTACTCTACTCTACTCTATGATCAGCATCAGTCTCTGAGACTGTACTGTACTCTACTCTACTCTACTCTACTCTACTCTACTCTACTCTACTCTATGATCAGCATCAGTCTCTGAGACTGTACTGTACTCTACTCTACTCTACTCTACTCTACTCTACTCTATGATCAGCATCAGTCTCTGAGACTGTACTGTACTCTACTCTACTCTACTCTACTCTACTCTACTCTACTCTACTCTATGATCAGCATCAGTCTCTGAGACTGTACTGTACTCTACTCTACTCTACTCTACTCTACTCTACTCTACTCTACTCTACTCTACTCTACTCTATGATCAGCATCAGTCTCTGAGACTGTACTGTACTCTACTCTACTCTACTCTACTCTACTCTACTCTATGATCAGCATCAGTCTCTGAGACTGTACTGTACTCTACTCTACTCTACTCTACTCTACTCTACTCTACTCTACTCTATGATCAGCATCAGTCTCTGAGACTGTACTGTACTCTACTCTACTCTACTCTATGATCAGCATCAGTCTCTGAGACTGTACTGTACTCTACTCTACTCTATGATCAGCATCAGTCTCTGAGACTCTACTCTACTCTACTCTACTCTACTCTACTCTACTCTACTCTACTCTATGATCAGCATCAGTCTCTGAGACTGTACTGTACTGTACTCTACTCTACTCTACTCTACTCTATGATCAGCATCAGTCTCTGAGACTGTACTCTACTCTACTCTACTCTACTCTACTCTACTCTACTCTACTCTACTCTACTCTATGATCAGCATCAGTCTCTGAGACTGTACTGTACTGTACTCTACTCTACTCTACTCTACTGTACTCTACTCTACTCTACTCTACTCTACTTTACTCTACTCTACTCTATGATCATCATCAGTCTCTGTGTAGCTGCTCCTTACTTTTCTCCTGGCTAAAGATGAACCACGCGCCTCCAACTGATGATTAATGAGTTTTTTATTTTCCCCAAACCACCGTGAAAAACTGGAATAAAATGTAACACATTCTAACATCAGTATATAATACAAAAATTTGTCTTTCCACGATATTATGAATTAAGGAATTATCTTTTAACACTTTTAACATAACTAATCAAATAAGACGTATAAATCACCATACCGTGATGTTCCTGATGTCCTGGGATATCTCCTTTCCTCTCAGCATTGTTGATCTGTGTGGGTACACCTTGGCACTACAGTAGTTTGGTTGCTTTCCTCTCTCTTTTAATCTGTGTTGCCCAACCCTTTTCCTAAGGATGTCTCAGTTGATTGGTTTGCTTAATTGACTAATTTAGCACCCAAATATGTTTCACCGAATCTGTTACCTGCTTGACCCTACCAATTTACAAATGCTAGCTGCGGGTTCATCAGCCAGGGACCACCATTCGCAGTGAACAGAGACGTCTCCCAGTCACCCCCCCCGCAGCTATCCTACCTCAGG
>NC_137926.1:2267711-2275211 GCF_963457725.1 Sprattus sprattus | reverse complement strand
GAGATGACAGAGGAGGAGGAGCTCCGTGAGGAGAAGAGAGAGGAGGAGGAGATCCGTGAGGAGGTGAGAGAGGAGGAGCTCCGTGAGGAGATGACAGAGGAGGAGGAGCTCCGTGAGGAGATGACAGGGGAGGAGGAGCTCCGTGAGGAGAAGAGAGAGGAGGAGGAGCTCCGTGAGGAGGAGGAGCTCCGTGAGGAGATGACAGAGGAGGAGGAGCTCCGTGAGGAGATGACAGGGGAGGAGATGACAGGGGAGGAGGAGCTCCGTGAGGAGGTGACAGAGGAGGAGGAGATGACAGAGGAGGAGGAGCTCCGTGAGGAGATGACAGGGGAGGAGGAGCTCCGTGAGGAGATGACAGAGGAGGAGGAGCTCCGTGAGGAGGTGACAGAGGAGGAGGAGCTCCGTGAGGAGAAGACAGGGGAGGAGGAGCTCCGTGAGGAGGTGACAGAGGAGGAGGATCTCCGTGAGGAGGTGACAGAGGAGGAGGAGCTCCGTGAGGAGGTGACAGAGGAGGAGGATCTCCGTGAGGAGGTGACAGAGGAGGAGGAGCTCCGTGAGGAGGTGACAGAGGAGGAGGAGCTCCGTGAGGAGGTGACAGAGGAGGAGGAGCTCCGTGAGGAGGTGACAGAGGAGGAGGAGCTCCGTGAGGAGATGACAGAGGAGGAGGAGCTCCGTGAGGAGGTGTCAGAGGAGGAGGAGCTCCGTGGGAGGTGACAGAGGAGGAGGAGCTCCGTGGGAGGTGTCAGAGGAGGAGGAGCTCTGTGAGGAGAAGAGAGAGGAGGAGGAGCTCCGTGAGGAGGTGACAGTGGAGGAGCTCCGTGAGGAGGTGACAGAGGAGGAGGAGCTCCGTGAGGAGGTGACAGAGGAGGAGGAGGTCCGTGAGGAGATGAGAGAGTAGGAGGTGGTCCGTGAGGAGATGAGAGAGGAGGAGGAGGTCCGTGAGGAGATGAGAGTGTGTGTGTGTGTGTGTGTGAAAGAAAGAGAAAACAGAGAGAGAGAGAAAGAGAGAGAGAGATGTGTGTGTCTGTGTGTGTGTGTGTGTGTGTGTGTGTGTATGTGTGTGTCTGTGTGTGTGTGTGTGTCACCTGAAAGCAGACGCTGTCAGACCTGGGTGCCTTAAGATCAGTGGAAAATCCCTGCAGGTCAGAGACTCACTCTCATACTAACAACACACACACACACACACACACACACACTCACACACACACAGACACACACACACACACACTCACTCTCACAAACACACATCCTCACACATACACACACACACACACACACACACACACACACACACACACACACACACACAGGCATGAGTCATAACAGCATCATGACTTTAAACACACACAAACACACAAACTCTCCCTAAACAAAATGTCTCTGACACTCTCACACACACACACACACACACACACACACACAGACACACACACACACACACAAACTCACACACACACAGACACACACACACACACACACACACACACACACACTCACACACACACACACACACAAACTCACACACACACACACACACACACACACACACATCCCTCTCTCTCTTTCATGGCTAGTGTAACTCGTAACTCGATAGACCACCTGCTCTCCGCTGGCTGACTCACAGGTTGAATAGCAGCTTGTTTTTCTGATATGTCACAGCTGGGATCTGCTCTGCTTTGTTAGGGTTCGGCTGGAGCAATATAAGCCCCCAATACGGCACTGTTTGGGCAATGCGCACACAACACACACCTCAACACACACCTCAACACACACACCTCTTCTGGACTGCACACCCAACACACACCTCAACACACACACACCTCTTCTGCACTGCCCACCCAACACACACCTCCTCTGCACTGCCCACCCAACACACACCTCCTCTGCACTGCCCACCCAACACACACCTCCTCTGCACTGCCCACCCAACACACACCTCCTCTGCACTGCGTTTCTGCTCCCCCCTGCACAGTCAGGAACATATACAGATGAACGGGCTTCTAGCCTGTCTGCCATAGCCTACTGCATTTGTATGGCAGCTGTGAAGGCCATCGTTTCACTATGTTCTGAATCTATTAAATGTGAGGAAGGAATAAGAAGTCATTTTTTAAAGAGAGTGTCAGCAGTTACAGAGTTGTAAAGAGTGACATTGAAAGCATGTGTGTATGACCAGTGGTGTGGTGCTGTAGTCCAGGGTATACGCAAGTATACAGAGTATACCCACTTATTTTTCAGTCAGCATTGCGTATACCCACTTCTCAAAACAGGGCGTTTATCCTGTGCTGTATGGGCTGCTTAAGAAAACTGCAAAATGAAGAGTATACCCACTTCTCCAGGGAGCACTACACCACTGTGTATGACTGATGAGGCTGTTTATATAAAGCGTTCCTAAAGCTCACCACAGCAAAGAAAACCCCCCTGCAGTGATGGTTGAACGTTACAGTGGTGCTAAAAGACTAAGAGATGAGTGTGTGTGTGTGTGTGTGTGTGAAAGAAAGATAAAACAGAGAGAGAGAGAGAGATTATATGTGTGTGTGTGTGTGTGTGTGTGTGTGTGTGTGTGTGTGTGTGAAAGAAAGATAAAACAGAGAGAGAGAGAGAGATTATCTGTGTGTGTGTGTGTGTGTGTGTGTGTGTGAGAGAGAGTGTGAGTGTGCGTGTGTGTGTGTGTGTGTGTTTGTCGCCTGAAAGCAGGCGAATCTTCAGCGTTGGGTTAAAAGAGACCGTTATAATGGCTGTGCCAGGTGAATCAAAGCACGTTTAGGCTCAGACCTTGAGACGTGGCCAGGTATTAACCGCGAGTGGCCAACCACATTGCCTGTTGCATCTACTTTGGCACGGGCATTTAATATAGGTGAGCACGGTTGGTTTCTCTGCCACCACGCTCTCTCTCTCTCTCTCTCTCTCTCTCTCTCTCTCTCTCTCTCTATCTCTCTCTCTCACACACACACACACACACACACACACTCCGTGTCACTCTCTCTCCTCGCAGGCGTTCTTTCTCCGCCGAGTAGACGTTAGGACCGCGCAGACTCGACTCGTAAGTGCGACTAGGCAGTTGGGTGTCTTCTGGGGTCCGGTATTCAGCGCTCTACAACCGGAGTGGACAGGTCGCCCCTCTTCCCGTGGCTGTGAAGGATTTAATCGGCTTCAGACGACGCGATTCTTCCACTTAAGAGTCCAGTGGTTTCGGTTTGGTTCTCTCCGGGACCGTGCCCCTAACCATGGAGCACAACTGATTAGTTTGGTGCTTTTGTTGTTGTCGGACGAAGAAAGTCTCCGACTCACTTTCCTCCTTCACCAGAGGCGAGCTTGTAGTTTTTCTTTTTCTCTTTTTTTTTGGTAGTGGGGGTCTGCGTCTCCTGCTTTGTAAAAAGCGGCCATCCCCGTGAACGGTGCCCCTTCCTCCATCTAAAAACGACTCTACCCCCACCGGCTGGATTAAAACCTCTTCACCGTCCGACTCCGAGCACAATGAATTCGGATATAAACATGTACTTGGGCCGGGAGAAAGCGGGTCTGATGCGCAAAAGAGCTCTGCTACTGAGAAAGGGTTGCAGCTTCGAAATAACAAGGTAGGTTGATTTCTCCTTTTTTGGTCGGGGGGAGGGAAGGGTATTCTGGGGCTGTTTTGGGAACACCGCATCGTGTAGCGGAGGCAATAGACGGCTCCTATCCCACACACACACACACGCACACACACATAGACGGCTCCTATCCCACACATGGCTCTTTTAACGACGCCTAGCGCAGCGTGTGTGTGTGCAACGGTGCGTTTTGGGTGCATTTTCCTTTCGGTGTAGGTTAAACATAATCCGCTTCAGACGTGATCCCGTGTGAGGAAAAAACCAGCAACGTTACTTTCCAAATCCACGGAATGAGAGAGGGGGGGGCGGGGGGGGGTCTGTCATCTGCAGTGTCGCCCCCCGTGCGCTTCATCAGGTGCAGACATGGTGTTTGCGCATCTTCGGAGGTGCTTAACTGATTTCCCTCGAGCCCAACATCCCTTCCCCGCGCCCCCCCCCCCCCACACTCACCGCTCCTCCCGGGGTCTCCCTCTCTACCGTGAGTGTGTGTATGTGTGTGTGCGTGTGTGCGTGTGAGTGGGTCGGGCTAGCCGTTTCACCTCAACCTGTACCGCCCTCCCCCACTCTCGCGGCATATATCAACATTGGTCGTGATAAAACTCAGTGACCCGGGCCATGCGTCTTCAATTGGACAGATATACGACCAAGTTCTACGCAGAAGCTCGATTTTATTTATTTATATGCAGTCATAGTCTGGGCAGTCACTTCATGTAAAATAACACGCGACTGTATTTTCAAACGGGTGATGATGACACGGTGTGATTTAGTCAGAGAAAAAAAAAATAACACTGCTGCATTTCGGTCAATACCGCCGCAATTTTCCATTGAGGGGCAATACATGTCCTGTCAGCACCTTGGTCTTGGCACGAAGTGCAGGCGGCGGGGAAGAGGTCAGGTAATTATCTGCCCATTATCGGAGTCCAAGGTGGACTGCAGCCAGAAGCAGTGTGTGTGGAACACCGGGGCAGCGGCTTGGGTGTCGGCTTGCCTGCTGCATCCCTCTGCTGAGACGGTCCCAGTGAGGTGAGGGGAGCTCAGGGGTCTTGCAGCAGACCCCCCCCCCCCCCACCCCCCCCCCACCCCCGTCCTCTCATCTCCTTCGCAGGAGGGGTCAATCCCAAAACTCTGAATCCTGATTCAACGCCGCAGCATTTCAAATAGAAATTGGTAAACAAGGAAGTCTTGCATGGATGTGAATAAGCACATGTTAAATCCATAGACATTGGGAGTCTTCTTATTCTTCCCGTCCGTTACAGAGACTGCAGATAGTGATGTATTTAGAAGTCTGATCACATTCACTGTGCACCGATGAAAACACATTTATCTGTCAGTATGAAGACTTAAGATCTTAAGGCTTTCTATTTAACCACGGGAAGCCCCTAGACCAGGCACACTGTCAACCGCCTTCATCTTTAGCCTAGTGGTAGGTTAGTGTTGGTGCAGGAAATATTGGATGTCAAATAAAGAAAGCGATACTTTAACGCGATTCTCTCCGCTCATTTTGCCATTAAAAATTGTGAAATAGCCTGCATGCGTCCTCACTGAAGCCAAGCGGCTGCACCGTTGGAGTTTATATGTCCGCTAGAGGGAGCTAAAGTAGTCTCTACTACTTCAGAGGAAGCGGTGGAGACGGGGAGGAGATTCCGCATGGTCCTCGCACTGGGCCAGATGAATGTCCAATTTGGGAGGCGAGCGCAAAGACTCCGCCAGTCCGCAGAAAGCGCTTCGGGTTGACTGTAGGGCCAGCGGCAGGGTTGCAGTGGAGATTGGCAAGGGGGCAACATATTCTAGTAAGTTACAGTAATGCAGCTGCCATGGACGGACATAATAGGGGAGAACAGGGTTGGAAGTAACATTTTTAAATTTGAAGTTCTCAAAGAGATGTTACCATACGAAAGCCAATATTCTTCTGACAACCTACATCTGTCCTCTATTACATACTGTTCAATTTATAGAGCAAACACAAATATAATATAGGCTAAAACTAGGTTGACAATGACAATGGCCTCAAATGATTTGGACTGTTATGGGGATGTCATCCTGGGGTTGAAAGGTCAGTATGTTGTGTGGGCAGCTAAGTTCAACATGAAAATATAATGTCCAAATGTATGCTATACGGCAGGGGTGTCAAACTCAAATACACAGAGGGCCGAAATAAAAAAAATGGGTGCAAGTCAAGGGCTGGACAGTGGGGCAAACGCTCCCTAAATTGACGTTTGCTACCAACACCGGGACAGTGCATTGTGGGGCTGGGCAGTATTTGTGGTGCGTTCGACATACCAGCGGTCGTGGCAGACAAGCTCTGATAGATAAATAGATAGGAAATAGATGGATACTTCATTAATCCTGAGGGGAAATAAGGCAAGCCAAATAACATTTAACCGTTGCTCATTCAAATCGATGGAACTTTTTGCAACATTCTGAGGAGCTGGCGGGCCAGATTACATGTAAATGCCTTGTCTGGCCTGATCAGGCCCCCGGGCCTTGAGTTTGACACATGTGTTATATGGTATATAGGCCTTGGCAACATGGTCGGGATAATTCAAACGTAAAATTGTCCTGTTTAGCAATCCTGGACATGGAACACAAGAAAGAATAGACTACTTAAGTTCAGCCAGGGGTAAAACAATATCAGTTGTAGCTTTTACACACACACACTTTTAAAAACACACTATTACACACACACTTTTCAAGCATGCTGAGATAGAAAGGACCGTAGAAAGGCATTTTACTGTCGCTAGCTAGACACCATATTTCTTGCATACCATATTGCACATCACATTTCCTTTATAACCTTTCGTCCTATGCTGCGAGTTACTGTCTGCAACAAAGCTAGATTATTACAGCAGTTATAGCATTGGCTCACAGAGAATAATCCTATTATTTGTCAACATCAGCAAACATGGTTTGGGCGAACATGACTTCCTTCCCCCAGTGTAGTGCACTTACCCTGCTGAAGGCAGTGTGTGTGTGTGTGTGTGTGTGTGTGTGTGTGTGTGTGTGTGTGTGTGTGTGTGTGTGTGTTCCCCCAGTGTAGTGCACTTGAAGGTTTACCGTCAAACAAAGGCTGCGACAGCTTTGGCCGCGGATGTTTCCCATAGGCCTACACTCTCCCCGTAAAAATAACAAACAGGCTGAACGCCAAGATATGAATTCAAGAACACAGTAGAACATTGAGTGCTATTCATTGCCACTTACGATGCAGGGAAGGCTTTGGAGGCCAAATCGCAGACTGAACCTTCATGGGAAATGAAATGTGATTGGATGAAAATCAATGTTCTCTCTACATTGCCTAATCGGAGTATGCAATGTTGTGATGTTTTTCTCTGCTGACCCAAGGGTTTCTAATTTATCAGATTTTTACACATTTTACCAGGCCAATAGATAGAAAAAAAGGAGTATTTATTGTTACACCAGGTTTTATTGCTCTTAGCTTGACTGTTCTCTCCCTTGTACGTCGCTTTGGACAAAAGCGTCTGCTAAATGACTAAATGTAAATGTAAATGCAAAAACGGAGGGTGCTAATACGTCTCATATGAAAGGAGGTGTAAATGGATGGACTAGTGGAACCGCTGGCCGACAGAAAAGGAAACCGATCGATTCGATATGCACGTGTCATCAAACAGAGAGATAGTACAGGGCAGTAATTCTGCACCCGGCAAACAAATACTAGGACATATGCCGCTTAAACAAACACACTCATTAGTGTACCAGGCAGCTACACGTGCTTGGATGAAGTGATGGCAAACAAAGTAGGCGAACAAAACTAAAGGCTGCTTTTAGAACAGAAGAACAGGACTCGTGTTTCCAATACTGCGGCCAGTGTTCCCCATACGCACGCATCAAACACGCTATTTCAATTACTGCAAAACTGTCACCGCACCACAGACGTATGCAGTTTTCATACATACAA
>NC_137926.1:2257711-2262711 GCF_963457725.1 Sprattus sprattus | reverse complement strand
CACAGACAGAGCTTCCTAACGAGCTGTCATGGGTTCCACGGGAGACACACACGCACACACACACACACACACACACACACACACACACACACACACACACACACACACACACACGGATGCTACGGGAGACTGCCAGGTGGATCATGGGCTGTTAGTGTCATTAGAGCTTCAACTCATCCTGGTCCTGACTGGGCCCCATTACAGCACATATATGAGCCAATTAGACGCTAGACTCAGAGGTGCAGGTCCTCCTTACACAACAAGATACACACACACACACACACACACACACACACACACACACACACACACACACACACACACACACACACACACACACACACACACACACACAAACACACACACGCGCACACACAGATGGATAAACAGATGGGTCCATACACAGACTTACATTATACACAGACATGTACATCACACACAGACTTATACATCACACACAGACATCACACACAGACGTATGCATCACACACAGCCATATACAGTACATCACACACAGACTTATATCACTCTCTCTCTCATTCCTATCTCACTCCTCCTCTCACATTTTTACCTCTCTCTGTCTTTTGCTCTCCCTCTTCTCTCACACAGACACACACACACACACACACACACACACACACGTATTTCATCTTTCCCAAAGGTTGAATCCACATTATAGTTTACTCATGACCCAATTAGTGTGTCTGTATCCTAACCTAGTGCTCCTATTTTAGACTGACCAGGGAGAAGACTACTGTGTGTGTGTGTGTGTGTGTGTCTTTACCCTAACCTAGCGCTCCTAGGAAACTACTGCTGAGCCCAGCGTGACAGTCTGGTTTATGTAGAACTGCAAATGTCTGTTTGTGTGTGTGTGTGTGTGTGTGTGTGTGTGTGTGTGGCTTTGAGACACTCCTCTCTCCCCCTTTCATCTCTTGTGTCAGTTGAGCACATAGAGTAGAGAGGCAAATGCCTTCCTTCTGTTTTTTAATCTCTAGATTTGTTCGATGATCAGAGAGATAAAAGAGATAAGATACAAGTTTCGTTTAGGAGGATCAAGGCAGGAAGTGACCATGAGATGGAGTTAGAGGAGTGAGAGGAGTTAGACGTGTTGAGGTGTTGAGGAGTTAAGGGGTCGGAGTTAAGTTCAGTGTCCTGACTGTAGAGTTGAGTTCAGTCTCCTGACTGTAGAGTTGAGTTCAGTCTCCTGACTGTAGAGTTGAGTTCAGTGTCCTGACTGTAGAGTTAAGTTCAGTGTCCTGACTGTAGAGTTGAGTTCAGTCTCCTGACTGTAGAGTTGAGTTCAGTCTCCTGACTGTAGAGTTGAGTTCAGTCTCCTGACTGTAGAGTTGAGTTCAGTGGGACTGTAGAGTTGAGTTCAGTGTCCTGACTGTAGAGTTGAGTTCAGTGTCCTGACTGTAGAGTTGAGTTCAGTCTCCTGACTGTAGAGTTGAGTTCAGTTTCCTGACTGTAGATTTGAGTTCAGTGGGACTGTAGAGTTGAGTTCAGTCTCCTGACTGTAGAGTTGAGTTCAGTCTCCTGACTGTAGAGTTGAGTTCAGTGGGACTGTAGAGTTGAGTTCAGTCTCCTGACTGTAGAGTTGAGTTCAGTCTCCTGACTGTAGAGTTGAGTTCAGTGGGACTGTAGAGTTGAGTTCAGTCTCCTGACTGTAGAGTTGAGTTCAGTCTCCTGACTGTAGAGTTGAGTTCAGTGGGACTGTAGAGTTGAGTTCAGTCTCCTGACTGTAGAGTTGAGTTCAGTGGGACTGTAGAGTTGAGTTCAGTCTCCTGACTGTAGAGTTGAGTTCAGTCTCCTGACTGTAGAGTTGAGTTCAGTCTCCTGACTGTAGAGTTGAGTTCAGTCTCCTGACTGTAGAGTTGAGTTCAGTGGGACTGTAGAGTTGAGTTCAGTCTCCTTACTGTAGAGTTGAGTTCAGTCTCCTGACTGTAGAGTTGAGTTCAGTCTCCTGACTGTAGAGTTGAGTTCAGTGGGACTGTAGAGTTGAGTTCAGTCTGCTGACTGTAGAGTTGAGTTCAGTCTCCTGACTGTAGAGTGGAGTTCAGTCTCCTGACTGTAGAGTGGAGTTCAGTGGGACTGTAGAGTTAAGTTCAGTCTCCTGACTGTAGAGTTGAATTCAGTGGGACTGTAGAGTTGAGTTCAGCCTCCTGACTGTAGAGTTGAGTTCAGTCTCCTGACTGTAGAGTTGAATTCAGTGGGACTGTAGAGTTGAGTTCAGTCTCCTGACTGTAGAGTTGAGTTCAGTCTCCTGACTGTAGAGTTGAGTTCAGTCTCCTGACTGTAGAGTTGAGTTCAGTGGGACTGTAGAGTTGAGTTCAGTCTGCTGACTGTAGAGTTGATTTCAGTCTCCTGACTGTAGAGTGGAGTTCAGTCTCCTGACTGTAGAGTTGAGTTCAGTCTCCTGACTGTAGAGTTGAGTTCAGTGGGACTGTAGAGTTGAGTTCAGTCTCCTGACTGTAGAGTTGAGTTCAGTCTCCTGACTGTAGAGTTGAGTTCAGTCTCCTGACTGTAGAGTTGAGTTCAGTGGGACTGTAGAGTTCAGTTCAGTCTCCTGACTGTAGAGTTGAGTTCAGTCTCCTGACTGTAGAGTTGAGTTCAGTCTCCTGACTGTAGAGTTGAGTTCAGTGGGACTGTAGAGTTGAGTTCAGTGGGACTGTAGAGTTGAGTTCAGTCTCCTGACTGTAGAGTTGAGTTCAGTCTCCTGACTGTAGAGTTGAGTTCAGTGGGACTGTAGAGTTGAGTTCAGTCTCCTGACTGTAGAGTTGAGTTCAGTCTCCTGACTGTAGAGTTGAGTTCAGTGGGACTGCAGAGTTGAGTTCAGTCTCCTGACTGTAGAGTTGAGTTGAGTTCAGTCTTGTTTTTGTGGTTTAAGGTCAGTGATTGACAGCGCGAACCTAAGACGTGACAGATGAGTGAATGGCAGTGAGAATTAGTGCTTTAGTGTTAGAGTTGCAGGTGAGTCTTGGAGCTTGGAGTTCAGTTTGAAAGTTTCAGGCAAGTTTGACGGAGAGATCCTTAGACTCGAATTATGAGTTAGTCTTTGATGTTGAGATGTTAGGGTTAAGCGCTGTTTTAGAGGGTAAGATGATCACTGGAGATCTGTGCATTACTCTAAAGGCCTTTCCAGGAAATGACTTACTGCGACTTAATGTGAATCTCATGAGGTCTCCGCTTCCTGTAGCATAGTGTATCTCTTGTCATTGATTTATGCCGGAGAGATTGTAGAGCCGAGATTAGTGTTTGACTAATCATGAGTGATCGTGAGATGGATCTTAGATCTGAGACCTGAGTTAGTGATTAGTGTTAGTTTAAAGTGAGAGATTACCACTTTATTAGATCGGGGAGCTGAGTTGTGAATGAGAGTTGAGAGTTGTGTGTGTTTGTGTGTGTGTGTGTGTAGGGCCTCACTCTGTGTGTGTGTGTGTGTGTTTGTAGCCTCACTCTGCTTGTTCAATCCTGCTTGTGTGCACATCCCTGATTTCCTCATTGCATGGCTGTGTGAGTGTGTGTGTGTGTGTGTGTGTGTGTGTGTGTGTGTGTGTGTGTGTGCGCACATTTCTGATTTCCTCATTGCATGGCTGTGCAAACAGACCTCCTCATGTTCAAACAGAACGATGAAGAGAGAGAGAGAGGGAGAGACTGAAAGAGTGATGAGGCAGAGATGAATGTTTGAAGTGTGTGTGTGTGTGTGTGTGTGCCCTCACTGTAGTCTTACCTACATTTACATTTACATGTAGTCATTTAGCAGACCCTTTTATCCAAAGCGACATACAAAGGAGAGAACAATCAACCTACGAACATTAGAGACCTAGTGTATCAATAAATACCATTTTACATAAGAAATAGAAAAAGTGCAGGAATGTAACTACTGTAAGTGCAAGTTAAGTACTAGTAGAAGTGCAAGTTACCTGATGTGCTCTAGTTGTGAAAACGGGTGGAGGTGGAGGTAGAGGAGTTTGTGTGTGTGTGTGTGTGTGTGTGTGTGTGTGTGTGTTAGTGTGTGTGTGTGTGAGAGAGAGAGAGAGAGAAAAGAGAGAGAGAGACCCTGGCACGTGTACCAAATAGCTGCCATGCTCCATCTGTGAGCTACTTGGACATTCTTTCTTCAGAACGCCATATTGTTCACCATCCCTCAACACACACACACACACACACACACACACACACACACACACACACACACACACACACATACCCACACACACACACACACACGCATGTGCACACACACACACACGCATGCGCGCACACACACACACACACACACACACACACACACACACACATACCCACACACACACACACACACACACACGCATGTGCACACACACACACACGCATGCGCGCACACACACACACACACACACACACACACACACACTCCCCTCTCCACCCCCTGAAAATGAGCAGGCTAGTTAATGACTCACATATGTGCCCCCCCCCCTCCCCCCTCCTGAGCCTCTCCATCCTTCTCCACAGACATGGGGGGGGTGAGGAGGATTGTGTGTGTGTGTGTGTGTGTGTGTGTGTGTGTGTGTGGGAGTGTGCCAAGCAGAGGGGAAGTGAAAGGACAGAGGGCTTGATTGCTGTTTAGCTCAGTATAAACTCCCCCCCCCCCCCCCCTCGTTCTCCCCCCAGCATCACATCTGGATCTTGTTAGACCCTTAAAGACGCATACCTACACATTAGAAAAGTCTTCAGTACGGGTAGTTCTGTTCTAAGCACTGTGTGAGCGTGTGTTTGTGTGTGTATGTTTGTGTGTGTGTGTGTGTGTGTGTGTGTGTGTGTGTACGTTTGTGTGTGTGCGTGTGTGTGTGTGTGTGTGTGTGTACGTTTGTGTGTGCGTGTGTGCGTGTGTGTGTGTGTGTGTGCGTCTGTGTGTGTGAGTGAGCACAGGCCGAACAAGGGACGACTAGGGCAGTCATTTCACAGACGGCACGTTATACACAGTATAAACCAATATTTAAATAAATAAGTTAGTGACA
>NC_137926.1:2237711-2242711 GCF_963457725.1 Sprattus sprattus | reverse complement strand
GTCTCTCTCCATCCCTCTCTTCCATTGTCCTTCCAACACTCTACATTCCTTTCACCTAAAGGATTTAGCCTCGTCAGATATATGTGTTTCTCTGGGTCTTTCTCAAACTAGTTATTACGCCCTTACAAGTTTTTGAAAGGGTATCTTCCTTACGTTCCAAGTTCTTGCGCAAGCTCTTACTGTAGAGAGAACTGTCATTGGTCGACAAGGAATTTTGCATTGATAGATCATGAGCAGTTTAGGGGTTCACACTTATACACTTGGTAAGGAGGAGTGGGGAATCGAACTAGCAACCTTCCAACCTCTGGATTACTAAACGACTCCTCTACCTTAAGTCTGCTGTGTCCGTCTCTCATCGCAAGAGCTTTGCAATGGTGTTCTCAACGACGTTGATGACGTCAGATACTAAAATTTTTTGAGTTATCAGGCAATGTTAACTCAAACAAATACATTCCTATACAATTAAAACGTCTGCACTTGCTCAGAAAACGAATACATTTTAAGTTGGGTCAACTAAATACCAGGGGCCGTATTCACAAAGAATCTTAGGGCTAAAAGTAGGTCATAAGTGGCGAATTTAGGAGAAACTCCTAAAAATAATGGGCGTGTCAGTCTTAAATGTAGGACTCCTAATTTTTTTTACTAAGAGCAATTCACAAAATATTTTATCCCTAAAAGTAGCACCTAAGTCTAGGACAGCTTAAAACTCCTCATGAGGACTCCTAAGTCACTAAGACCTATTCACAAAAAATCGTAAGATGGCTGCAGCCGACTTGGAATTGATAAAAGACATTGCTTAAACCGTGAAGGTATTAATATTGTCGTAGAATTAGCGCGGGATGCAATGACGCCTTTAAACAACGATGTGTCCCGAAGTGAAATGTTTGGAAACATAAATACAGCCTATTTGGCTTCGCGGAAAACGCAAATGACAACACTGGGAATCAGTCAGCCGTTTAATTCATCAAACTATCAACGCACTGTAGACCCCACATCATCCAACAGTTTATCCAGTTGCCTTTGCCCTTTGGACAATCGCCAATTACACAAGATCAAAGTAAATTCCATGGCGATCGCAGGAATGTCCACACATTACAATAATTGCCCCATCAAAAGATGAGGACGTTTTCGACTCGTGCATTTCAACGGAGAGCGGTCTGCAGCAGTTTTTTAAGAACTTACCAGCTGGATGCCGCTGGGGTGACGGTGGCCATTGGTCCTGGGACCAGTAGGCTTTCGCTGTACGTTTCACGTTCGTTTCGCTTGAAGGGCCGTGTGTGCTGATATTTGAAGTGGTCAAGGGCTGGAAATATAATAGCCTTACAGTTTGCTGGGTGCTTTAGTTATTACTGCCTTGATTACATGCAATTGCCATATTTTATATTGATCGTTTTTTATTTCTCTTAACGTGCAAAGTGTCATTCCCGTTGGATGCACAAACTTGTCATCATGCGTGTGCATTCTGCTAACTGCACTGTCCATAACTATTTAATATGACTTAATGTGAAGCCTAGGTTATTCTCTTATTTTCAGTTGATATAGTGGGATTGTTAGAGGGACGTCACGAATGAGTTTTTAATGAGAGAGCCTGTCAACAACCAATCACCGTCCTCACCCCTTCTAAACTCGTGCATGAGAGTCGACGTCATCCATAGCAACGGTGGTTTTATCTTAAGCTTAGGAGTTGGTATTATCCTTAGTATGAGTAGGTCTCAGAGCCGTTGTGAATCACTTTTAAGAAATTACTCCTACGTAAAAGGTTTTAGCGCGAGTTAGGAGCACTCCTAGTGGTAAGATAAAAGGCTTTGTGAATACGGCCCCAGGTTTTAAGTACTGAATACATAATGTTAATGAGTTAGTAGAACTGTCTGGGTTTACAGTGTAGGGTTCCTCTTCTGCTAATGTCCGAGGCTAGGGTTCCTCTTCTGCTAATGTCCGAGGCTAGGGTTCCTCTTCTGCTAATGTCCCAGGCTAGGGTTCCTCTTCTGCTAATGTCCGAGGCTAGGGTTCCTCTTCTGCTAATGTCCGAGGCTAGGGTTCCTCTTCTGCTAATGTCTGATGCTAGGGTTCCTCTTCTGCTAATGTCCGAGGCTAGGGTTCCTCTTCTGCTAATGTCGGAGACTAGGGTTCCACTTCTGCTAATGTCGGAGGCTAGGGTTCCTCTTCTGCTAATGTCCGAGGCTAGAGTTCCTCTTCTGCTAATGTCCGAGGCTAGGGTTCCTCTTCTGCTAATGTCCGAGGCTAGGGTTCCTCTTCTGCTAATGTCTGATGCTAGGGTTCCTCTTCTGCTAATGTCCGAGGCTAGGTTCTGCTAATGTCCGAGGCTAGGGTTCCTCTTCTGCTAATGTCCGAGGCTGGGGTTCCTCTTCTGCTAATGTCCGAGGCTAGGGTTCCTCTTCTGCTAATATCCGAGGCTAGGGTTCCTCTTCTGCTAATGTCCGAGGCTGGGGTTCCTCTTCTGCTAATGTCCGAGGCTAGGGTTCCTCTTCTGCTAATGTCGGAGGCTAGGGTTCCTCTTCTGCTAATGTCCGAGGCTAGGGTTCCTCTTCTGCTAATGTCGGAGGCTAGGGTTCCTCTTCTGCTAATGTCCGAGGCTAGGGTTCCTCTTCTGCTAATGTCCGAGGCTACACTCTAAACCTGAACAAGTTCAGAGAACTCAAAACTTTTGATGTAACCGATTACATAAGAAAATTTGAGTACATATATTCTTTTTTTTAAGTAAACTTAACTAAAAAATGATACATCGGCTATTCATATATTATTCCAAAATCGTAAAGGATTTAGCCTCGTCAGATATATGTGTTTCTCTGGGTCTTTCTCAAACTAGTTATTACGCCCTTACAGGTTTTTGAAAGGGTATCTTCCTTACGTTCCAAGTTCTTGCGCAAGCTCTTACTGTAGAGAGAACTGTCATTGGTCGACCGCCTTCCACTGCATTTACATTTACATCTGTGATTTAGCAGACGCTTTTATCCAAAGCGATTGACAAGGAATTTTGCATTGATAGATCATGAGCAGTTTAGGGGTTCACACTTATACACTTGGTAAGGAGGAGTGGGGTATCGAACTAACAACCTTCCAACCTCTGGATTACTAAACGACTCCTCTACCTTAAGTCTGCTGTGTCCGTCTCTCATCGCAAGAGCTTTGCAATGGTGTTCTCAACGACGTTGATGACGTCAGATACTAACATTTTTTGAGTTATCAGGCAATGTTAACTCAAACAAATACATTCCTATACAATTAAAACGTCTGCACTTGCTCAGAAAACTGATACATTTTAAGTTGGGTCAACTAAATACCAGGTTTTAAGTACTGAATACATAATGTTAATGAGTTAGTAGAACTGTCTGGGTTTACAGTGTAGGGTTCCTCTTCTGCTAATGTCCGAGGCTGGGGTTCCTCTTCATTCCGCAGCGCTGAAGACATAGTTGAGGCTGAGGTTCCTGTTCCACACGGCCGTGTGTGGATGCGTGTATGGGCATAGGCAGGCTGGCTGGCTGTTTGGTGTTGGCTAACTTCCTGGTGAGACAGGCCAAGCTGACCATCCTAAAATCCCATTAGGGTGGAAACAGCCAAAGGCCTACACTCAGCATCCATGTTTACATCTGTTTGTGGATGCAAGAAGCTCTTTTTCCCCCTTTTAACAAACAAACACTTTGGTTTGGGAAGAAATGGGGTGTAGAGGGGTGAAGAGGACCATCAAAGAGTCTGGTAGGCTTATGCTTCACTGGGGATGGAGGCTGATGCAATTTATCTGTCTTAGAATAAAGATTTTCAAAGTCCTCTCTCCCTCCTTCTCTCTTCCCATTCTCTCTCCCTCATGATCTTTCTCTCACTCTCTCTCTCTCTCCCTCTGTCTCTCTCCCTCGTTCTCTTTCTCTCGCTCTGTCTCCTTCCCTCATTATCTCTCTCTCCTTCTCTCTCTGTCCCTCCTTCTCTCTCCCTCTGTCTCTCTCTCTAATTGTCTTTCTCTCCCTCCCTCCTTCTCTTTGTGTCCCTCTCTCTCTCCCTCCTTCTCTCTCTATCCCTCTCTCTCATCCCCACCTAATGGAATGTTTTCAGAGGAGAGTCAATGGAGGGTCAGTCAGAATCCTCTCTGGTTTTTTTTTACAGCTTCCTCTCCTTGCATTTATGGGAAATGTCACACATGCCCACACACACACTCTCATACACACACTCACACACATTCATAAATGCACATGCATGCAGGACCACTCTCCTTCACACACACACAGACACACACAGACACACACACACACACACACACACACACACACACACACACACACACACACACACACACACACACACAGGGTGAAGCAAACACAATTTTGCTCTTTCATTCTGTCTAGCTGAGCAATCTGCAGTGGTTGCTGCAATGCATAGATACATATGTGTGTGTGTGTGTGTGTGTGTGTGTGTGAGAGTGTGTGTGAGTCTGTGTGTGTGTGTGTGTGTGATTCCTTCTGCTTCAGTGGCTCATCGATTCGTGCCACAGAGGGTGGGCCTCTGTTGCCATGGTAACCAGAAGTGGCGTCTAGGGTGAACACCTTGGATGCAATCGCAAACCTATGCATAAACAAACACACACACACACACACACACACACACACACACACACACACACACACACACACACACACACACACAGATGTTAGTATGAGACATGACAACATCTACCCAAAAATGATTTTAGTAAGGCTCATCCCTCCTTAGAGTATTGTCTGTCTCTGGTTTCAGGATGTCTTATTCCCACATTCAGCTACTGCACTACAAGGCCTGGAAAGACTACATTCTCCATAACACTTTTCATGCTGGACTGCTGTAGAGTCTGTACAATGTTCCCCTACTACCCCAGCTCTGCTTTGCATACATTATGGCGTAGATAAGCTTCTCTGCTCTGTGTGTCATCTGTTCAGTTCCTGTATGAGCGAGGAAGCCCTCACGCAGGGTTAGTGCAGTTTAGGAACATGGAAGGACCTGCTAGTGTGTCATGT
>NC_137926.1:2222711-2232711 GCF_963457725.1 Sprattus sprattus | reverse complement strand
AGGGCACAGGGTGTTCCTGGTCTCTGAGGGGGGGGTGGGTGGTGATGGCCGCTGAAACCATCAGGGCAGGCAGAGGAACCTCCATCTCCCCCAGGCTCTGCCTTCCACGAGGTCAGACCATCTCAGGCCATTTGAGCTAGAGCCAGTGGGTGGTATTAGTGTATTGTAGATTTTGAAACTCTTCTTCCAACAATAAATGCTGCATCTATTTGACGTGATGTCAGTGTGGAGAGCTGATCAGAAACTACCCTTACATGTATGGAACTCTTAAGAGTATTGTATTTCACGCAATCACATTACCCCATTAACCCTAGATTTATAGTACTAGTTTGTAGAATGGTAGGAGGCAGGTGTTCTATTATTCTGACGTGATTTAGAAATTGACGGGTAGCAGATTAGCTAACGACCACAGGAGAGCTGACGCACAGCAGGCATATACAGCTTAACACACGGGTACACACACTTACAGCAGACATGAGAGGGAGGCGTAACTTATCCACTAACAGCATAAACAACAACAACTACAACAACAACAACAACAGCGGCATGCTGGGAACTACACAGCCCCCTACTTACCTACACGGAAACCCCGCTGCCCCTTGCAATTTATAATACCTTCCCAGATTAGCTAATGTTTATAAAACAAGCAGCCTTTTAATGAGTTTGATTGATCCATGAATACGGTTCGCTTTAATTAATTTAGACTACCTCAGACTTTTAAAACTAAAAAACGGCGCCCCCGGGGAGTTCAGTTTTTTTCGGACCCATCATATCCTCTCGTACGACTGTCTCTCTCTCACACACACACACACACACACACACACGCACACACACACACACACGTACGAATCGTGCTTCATTGTGTGGTTAGAAATAGACGGAGGGGAAGTAACGTCAAGATGATGCATTCATTCTAGTAGATGTAGCCTATGCTTAAAAAAAAAAGAATTATAAAAAGGCGGTCTCGTCTCTTCATCTGGTCGTTTGACAGACATTTGACTGTACACTGAACAAAATATGGGGCCACCCTTTTTCTCAAAAGTCTACCCATCTGAAAATGTCTGGTCTCTCACTACTGGCACAATGTGTTTGTGGACCGAACGACGAACCTCCGGAGCGAGCTCGAGCAACGGCAGCGCGCAGTCGCGTGCGTCTCGTCGAGTCGCGTCGCGAGGAAAGGGAGTCCACCGAATCCCCCCCCCCCCCCCCCCCCCATCTCCACCTCCACCACGCGCACCACTGTTTGCCGTCGCTCGCTCATCGCCAGCCCATCACCAGTGCAGCACCCACTGCGCACACGAGTGACGCACACACACTCCAACACACACACACACACACACACACACACACATTCACTCATAGTCACTCACACGTAAGGGGGACGTCTAGCAAACGCTATGAGAAACGGGCAAGGAGAGTGACTCTCAGGGGATGTCTATGCGGTAATGAATACAATTCGTCTCCGGTGAAGAGAGGACCCAGCGGAAGAAAAAAAAAAAACACCAACTGTGACTGCGGAGGGAGGAAAACATTCCGTGGGGCCATGAGCGGTCCGGATCCCGCGGCCAACAAACTGTTGACTTTCAACCAACGGTAAACGCAGCGGCTGCCTGTCATACTGTCGTGTGTGTGTGTGTGTGTGTGTGCGTCTACTGTAAATTTCGCCTCCGGTTGTTTGGCTCTAGCGCATGAATGGAGAGCTGCTCTGGAACTGTGAGTGATGTGTGTATTCACTGAGTTTGGATACTCTGTCATTGCGGTGTTTGTTGTCGGAAAACAGCCGTCCCTCTCTGGTGCACTCCCCTTCTGCAGTGTGCAACAAGCAGAACTGATACCTCTACTCGGTTTGTAAGGTTACTGCGGGCTCTGGTGTGTTCTGGTTCCTTAAGAATATAATAAGACTTTGTAAGGATTCGATATCACGGAGATCCAGGGTTTCGGACCACCGTAAACCCGTGAACGAGGAACGTTAACTGCTGGCTGTGTCATGGTTTATTCAAAAGTAAATTGTTTTACTGGGTTTTTTTTTTCTGTCACTAGGATATGCTACGGAGTCACCCAGTTGCTTCTACCGCAGTACTGAAACAAAGTAGCGGTAGAAGAAATAGACCAGGCAGCTACATTATATAAGGAAACGGTGGACATATAAATAAGAATACCGTTAATAGCGAGTTGATCTCTCTTCAAAATGTTTCCTTTCCCCCAGTACAGTGATATTTTTGTAAAAGTAAGCGCAAAATAGGTACGGAACAAAGCATCAATTATTTATGTTAATGGCCTGTCGTTCACGGTAGAATGGAGTTCCATGCGACCACACATTCTAGCGGGAGGGATAGTGAAGGAATAACACTGGCTAGCGGCGGAGGACCGCACCGTGCACTCCCGTTACTCCCCGAGCTGCTTTCGTTCCTTCTCATTCACATGCTAATTGTCTTATAAGATTTAAGCTGGCTTGTCACTGAGCGCTCAGCTTTAAGGACTACAGACAGGGCGTTCATCAAGCAAGCGGTTTACCGTCGATTTGCTGTCAGAGATGTTTTGCTGACGTGTGGCATAGGATGGAGATGTATAATGCAATTATAATGCATGCTCCCTTTCTCTCCCTCTCTCTCTCTTTCTCTCTCTATTGGCATCAGCTATGTTTCTGGTAGTTCCATTTGTGATCACAGCTGCCCTTGCCCTCACAATCCTACTGTAAACAATCTCGATGAAAATTGTGTGTGTGTGTGTGTGTGTGTGTGTGTGTGTGTGTGTGTGTGTGTGTGTGTGTGTGTGTCTGTGTGTGTGTGTGTCTGTGTGTGTGTGTGTGATACTCCCCGCTGCTAGGCATAGAGAGGTGCCTCTTCTCTCTTTTCTCTGTTTCAGTTCGCAGTGCAGGCTAGCTAATCCTTCATGGCTGTTCATTGTGTGTGTGTGTGTGTGTGTCTGTGTGTGTGTGTAAAATACTTGTGTTAACTGAAATAAAAGTAAAAACATGGAAACTTAATAGAAACTACAATGAACAAAGCTACTCTCTGTCTCGCTACCTCTTTCTGTGTGTGTGTGTGTGTGTGTGTGTGTGTGTGTGTGTGAACAAAGCCACACAAAGTAAAAGGAAATAGAATTGCATGTAAAATCTGCTAAACTAAACTGAAGCTATTCAATTTAATTCAAATAAAAATAAAAGCAAAACTACTTATACCCTCGTAAAACTTAACTACTAAACTGAAATCAAAAGCAAAACTGAAAAACAAATGAACATGAACGAATTATGATAACTCTAGTGTGTATGTGTGTGTGTGTGTAATGCTGTAGTTTGCCTGATCCTTTCCTAAACAATATATGTATGTGCTTGAAGGCTAGACCCAATATAATAAGCCTTTATTTCAAACACACACACACTCTCTCTCACACACACACACACACACACACACACACACACACACACACACACACACACACACACACACACACATGGGTAGACACACACACATACACACACTGTCACAATTCATCCTCCCCCTTCATGACTCTCATTTTATGTTTGTTTTGATCCTTGGCCACACCCACCTGCCGCACTACGGACATTCTGTTACCGTGACAACACAATAGTGTCCATGAGATCAGAATGCCACTGACTGGGCATCTCATCTCATCTCATCTCATCTCATCTCACCTCACCTCCGGCACCGCATTCAGTACCATCATCATACACACCCTTCATCATATCATCGTCATTGTCATATACATTACCATCACTACCACGGACGTTATTACCATCGTGACTTCATGACTTCACCATCATCATCATCATCATCATCATCATCACCATCATCAGTCCCACTGCAGCACTCCAAACTGTCATCACAGTCTTTACTCTAGAGGCAGTGTCTTCTTTACTCTAGAGGCAGTGTCTTCTGTCTTCTTTACTGTAGAGGCAGTGTCTTCTTTACTGTAGAGGCAGTGTCTTCTTTACTGTAGAGGCAGTGTCTTCTTTACTGTAGAGGCAGTGTCTTCTTTACTGTAGAGGCAGTGTCTTCTTTACTCTAGAGGCAGTGTCTTCTTTACTCTAGAGGCAGTGTCTTCTTTACTGTAGAGGCAGTGTCTTCTTTACTCTAGAGGCAGTGTCTTCTTTACTGTAGAGGCAGTGTCTTCTTTACTGTAGAGGCAGTGTCTTCTTTACTGTAGAGGCAGTGTCTTCTTTACTCTAGAGGCAGTGTCTTCTTTACTCTAGAGGCAGTGTCTTCTTTACTGTAGAGGCAGTGTCTTCTTTACTGTAGAGGCAGTGTCTTCTTTACTGTAGAGGCAGTGTCTTCTTTACTCTAGAGGCAGTGTCTTCTTTACTGTAGAGGCAGTGTCTTCTTTACTCTAGAGGCAGTGTCTTCTGTCTTCTTTACTGTAGAGGCAGTGTCTTCTTTACTCTAGAGGCAGTGTCTTCTTTACTCTAGAGGCAGTGTCTTCTTTACTCTAGAGGCAGTGTCTTCTGTCTTCTTTACTCTAGAGGCAGTGTCTTCTTTACTGTAGAGGCAGTGTCTTCTTTACTGTAGTGGCAGTGTCTTCTTTACTCTAGAGGCAGTGTCTTCTTTACTGTAGAGGCAGTGTCTTCTTTACTGTAGAGGCAGTGTCTTCTTTACTCTAGAGGCAGTGTCTTCTTTACTGTAGAGGCAGTGTCTTCTTTACTGTAGAGGCAGTGTCTTCTTTACTCTAGAGGCAGTGTCTTCTTTACTCTAGAGGCAGTGTCTTCTGTCTTCTTTACTGTAGAGGCAGTGTCTTCTTTACTCTAGAGGCAGTGTCTTCTTTACTCTAGAGGCAGTGTCTTCTTTACTGTAGAGGCAGTGTCTTCTTTACTGTAGAGGCAGTGTCTTCTTTACTCTAGAGGCAGTGTCTTCTTTACTGTAGAGGCAGTGTCTTCTTTACTTTAGAGGCAGTGTCTTCTTTACTCTAGAGGCAGTGTCTTCTTTACTGTAGAGGCAGTGTCTTCTTTACTCTAGAGGCAGTGTCTTCTTTACTCTAGAGGCAGTGTCTTCTTTAGAGGCAGTGTCTTCTTTACTGTAGAGGCAGTGTCTTCTTTACTCTAGAGGCAGTGTCTTCTTTACTGTAGAGGCAGTGTCTTCTTTACTGTAGAGGCAGTGTCTTCTTTACTCTAGAGGCAGTGTCTTCTTTAGAGGCAGTGTCTTCTTTACTGTAGAGGCAGTGTCTTCTTTACTCTAGAGGCAGTGTCTTCTTTAGAGGCAGTGTCTTCTTTACTGTAGAGGCAGTGTCTTCTTTACTCTAGAGGCAGTGTCTTCTTTACTCTAGAGGCAGTGTCTTCTTTAGAGGCAGTGTCTTCTTTACTGTAGAGGCAGTGTCTTCTTTACTCTAGAGGCAGTGTCTTCTTTACTGTAGAGGCAGTGTCTTCTTTACTGTAGAGGCAGTGTCTTCTTTACTCTAGAGGCAGTGTCTTCTTTAGAGGCAGTGTCTTCTTTACTGTAGAGGCAGTGTCTTCTTTACTCTAGAGGCAGTGTCTTCTTTACTGTAGAGGCAGTGTCTTCTTTACTGTAGAGGCAGTGTCTTCTTTACTGTAGAGGCAGTGTCTTCTTTACTCTAGAGGCAGTGTCTTCTTTAGAGGCAGTGTCTTCTTTACTGTAGAGGCAGTGTCTTCTTTACTCTAGAGGCAGTGTCTTCTTTAGAGGCAGTGTCTTCTTTACTGTAGAGGCAGTGTCTTCTTTACTGTAGAGGCAGTGTCTTCTTTACTCTAGAGGCAGTGTCTTCTTTACTGTAGAGGCAGTGTCTTCTTTACTGTAGAGGCAGTGTCTTCTTTACTGTAGAGGCAGTGTCTTCTTTACTCTAGAGGCAGTGTCTTCTTTACTCTAGAGGCAGTGTCTTCTTTACTGTAGAGGCAGTGTCTTCTTTACTGTAGAGGCAGTGTCTTCTTTACTGTAGAGGCAGTGTCTTCTTTACTCTAGAGGCAGTGTCTTCTTTACTCTAGAGGCAGTGTCTTCTGTCTTCTTTACTGTAGAGGCAGTGTCTTCTTTACTCTAGAGGCAGTGTCTTCTTTACTCTAGAGGCAGTGTCTTCTTTACTGTAGAGGCAGTGTCTTCTTTACTCTAGAGGCAGTGTCTTCTTTACTCTAGAGGCAGTGTCTTCTTTACTCTAGAGGCAGTGTCTTCTTTACTGTAGAGGCAGTGTCTTCTTTACTCTAGAGGCAGTGTCTTCTTTACTCTAGAGGCAGTGTCTTCTTTACTCTAGAGGCAGTGTCTTCTTTACTGTAGAGGCAGTGTCTTCTTTACTGTAGAGGCAGTGTCTTCTTTACTCTAGAGGCAGTGTCTTCTTTACTGTAGAGGCAGTGTCTTCTTTAGTGTAGAGGCAGTGTCTTCTTTACTGTAGAGGCAGTGTCTTCTTTACTCTAGAGGCAGTGTCTTCTTTACTCTAGAGGCAGTGTCTTCTGTCTTCTTTACTCTAGAGGCAGTGTCTTCTTTACTGTAGAGGCAGTGTCTTCTTTACTGTAGTGGCAGTGTCTTCTTTACTCTAGAGGCAGTGTCTTCTTTACTGTAGAGGCAGTGTCTTCTTTACTGTAGAGGCAGTGTCTTCTTTACTGTAGAGGCAGTGTCTTCTTTACTGTAGAGGCAGTGTCTTCTTTACTGTAGAGGCAGTGTCTTCTTTACTCTAGAGGCAGTGTCTTCTTTACTGTAGAGGCAGTGTCTTCTTTACTCTAGAGGCAGTGTCTTCTTTACTGTAGAGGCAGTGTCTTCTTTACTGTAGAGGCAGTGTCTTCTTTACTCTAGAGGCAGTGTCTTCTTTACTGTAGAGGCAGTGTCTTCTTTACTCTAGAGGCAGTGTCTTCTTTACTGTAGAGGCAGTGTCTTCTTTACTGTAGAGGCAGTGTCTTCTTTACTCTAGAGGCAGTGTCTTCTTTACTCTAGAGGCAGTGTCTTCTTTACTGTAGAGGCAGTGTCTTCTTTACTGTAGAGGCAGTGTCTTCTTTACTCTAGAGGCAGTGTCTTCTTTACTGTAGAGGCAGTGTCTTCTTTACTCTAGAGGCAGTGTCTTCTTTACTGTAGAGGCAGTGTCTTCTTTAGTGTAGAGGCAGTGTCTTCTTTACTGTAGAGGCAGTGTCTTCTTTACTCTAGAGGCAGTGTCTTCTTTACTCTAGAGGCAGTGTCTTCTGTCTTCTTTACTCTAGAGGCAGTGTCTTCTTTACTGTAGAGGCAGTGTCTTCTTTACTGTAGTGGCAGTGTCTTCTTTACTCTAGAGGCAGTGTCTTCTTTACTGTAGAGGCAGTGTCTTCTTTACTGTAGAGGCAGTGTCTTCTTTACTCTAGAGGCAGTGTCTTCTTTACTGTAGAGGCAGTGTCTTCTTTACTGTAGAGGCAGTGTCTTCTTTACTCTAGAGGCAGTGTCTTCTTTACTGTAGAGGCAGTGTCTTCTTTACTCTAGAGGCAGTGTCTTCTTTACTCTAGAGGCAGTGTCTTCTTTACTCTAGAGGCAGTGTCTTCTGTCTTCTTTACTCTAGAGGCAGTGTCTTCTTTACTGTAGAGGCAGTGTCTTCTTTACTCTAGAGGCAGTGTCTTCTTTACTGTAGAGGCAGTGTCTTCTTTACTTTAGAGGCAGTGTCTTCTTTACTCTAGAGGCAGTGTCTTCTTTACTGTAGAGGCAGTGTCTTCTTTACTCTAGAGGCAGTGTCTTCTTTACTGTAGAGGCAGTGTCTTCTTTACTGTAGAGGCAGTGTCTTCTTTACTCTAGAGGCAGTGTCTTCTTTACTGTAGAGGCAGTGTCTTCTTTACTCTAGAGGCAGTGTCTTCTTTACTCTAGAGGCAGTGTCTTCTTTACTCTAGAGGCAGTGTCTTCTTTACTGTAGAGGCAGTGTCTTCTTTACTCTAGAGGCAGTGTCTTCTTTACTCTAGAGGCAGTGTCTTCTTTACTGTAGAGGCAGTGTCTTCTTTACTGTAGAGGCAGTGTCTTCTTTACTGTAGAGGCAGTGTCTTCTTTACTCTAGAGGCAGTGTCTTCTTTAGAGGCAGTGTCTTCTTTACTGTAGAGGCAGTGTCTTCTTTACTCTAGAGGCAGTGTCTTCTTTACTGTAGAGGCAGTGTCTTCTTTACTGTAGAGGCAGTGTCTTCTTTACTCTAGAGGCAGTGTCTTCTTTACTCTAGAGGCAGTGTCTTCTTTAGAGGCAGTGTCTTCTTTACTGTAGAGGCAGTGTCTTCTTTACTCTAGAGGCAGTGTCTTCTTTAGAGGCAGTGTCTTCTTTACTGTAGAGGCAGTGTCTTCTTTACTGTAGAGGCAGTGTCTTCTTTACTCTAGAGGCAGTGTCTTCTTTACTGTAGAGGCAGTGTCTTCTTTACTGTAGAGGCAGTGTCTTCTTTACTCTAGAGGCAGTGTCTTCTTTAGAGGCAGTGTCTTCTTTACTGTAGAGGCAGTGTCTTCTTTACTGTAGAGGCAGTGTCTTCTTTACTCTAGAGGCAGTGTCTTCTTTACTGTAGAGGCAGTGTCTTCTTTACTCTAGAGGCAGTGTCTTCTTTACTGTAGAGGCAGTGTCTTCTTTACTGTAGAGGCAGTGTCTTCTTTACTCTAGAGGCAGTGTCTTCTTTACTGTAGAGGCAGTGTCTTCTTTACTGTAGAGGCAGTGTCTTCTTTACTCTAGAGGCAGTGTCTTCTTTACTGTAGAGGCAGTGTCTTCTTTACTGTAGAGGCAGTGTCTTCTTTACTGTAGAGGCAGTGTCTTCTTTACTCTAGAGGCAGTGTCTTCTTTACTGTAGAGGCAGTGTCTTCTTTACTCTAGAGGCAGTGTCTTCTTTACTCTAGAGGCAGTGTCTTCTTTACTGTAGAGGCAGTGTCTTCTTTACTGTAGAGGCAGTGTCTTCTTTACTGTAGAGGCAGTGTCTTCTTTACTCTAGAGGCAGTGTCTTCTTTACTCTAGAGGCAGTGTCTTCTTTACTCTAGAGGCAGTGTCTTCTTTACTGTAGAGGCAGTGTCTTCTTTACTGTAGAGGCAGTGTCTTCTTTACTGTAGAGGCAGTGTCTTCTTTACTGTAGAGGCAGTGTCTTCTTTACTCTAGAGGCAGTGTCTTCTTTACTGTAGAGGCAGTGTCTTCTTTACTGTAGAGGCAGTGTCTTCTTTACTCTAGAGGCAGTGTCTTCTTTACTCTAGAGGCAGTGTCTTCTTTACTCTAGAGGCAGTGTCTTCTTTACTGTAGAGGCAGTGTCTTCTTTACTGTAGAGGCAGTGTCTTCTTTACTGTAGAGGCAGTGTCTTCTTTACTCTAGAGGCAGTGTCTTCTTTACTGTAGAGGCAGTGTCTTCTTTACTGTAGAGGCAGTGTCTTCTTTACTCTAGAGGCAGTGTCTTCTTTACTGTAGAGGCAGTGTCTTCTTTACTGTAGAGGCAGTGTCTTCTTTACTCTAGAGGCAGTGTCTTCTTTACTGTAGAGGCAGTGTCTTCTTTACTCTAGAGGCAGTGTCTTCTTTACTCTAGAGGCAGTGTCTTCTTTACTGTAGAGGCAGTGTCTACTTTACTGTAGAGGCAGTGTCTTCTGTCTTCTTTACTGTAGAGGCAGTGTCTTCTTTACTGTAGAGGCAGTGTCTTCTTTACTCTAGAGGCAGTGTCTTCTTTACTGTAGAGGCAGTGTCTTCTTTACTGTAGAGGCAGTGTCTTCTTTACTGTAGAGGCAGTGTCTTCTTTACTGTAGAGGCAGTGTCTTCTTTACTCTAGAGGCAGTGTCTTCTTTACTGTAGAGGCAGTGTCTTCTTTACTCTAGAGGCAGTGTCTTCTTTACTGTAGAGGCAGTGTCTTCTTTACTCTAGAGGCAGTGTCTTCTTTACTGTAGAGGCAGTGTCTTCTTTACTCTAGAGGCAGTGTCTACTTTACTGTAGAGGCAGTGTCTTCTGTCTTCTTTACTGTAGAGGCAGTGTCTTCTTTACTCTAGAGGCAGTGTCTTCTTTACTGTAGAGGCAGTGTCTTCTTTACTCTAGAGGCAGTGTCTTCTTTACTGTAGAGGCAGTGTCTTCTTTACTCTAGAGGCAGTGTCTACTTTACTGTAGAGGCAG
>NC_137926.1:2215211-2217711 GCF_963457725.1 Sprattus sprattus | reverse complement strand
TGTATGAGTGCGGGAGTGTGTGTGTGTGTTTGTGTGTGTGTGTGTGTGTGTGTGTGTGTGTGTATGTGTGTGTGTGTGTGTGTGTGTGTGTGTGTGTGTGTGTGTGTGTGTGTGTGTGTGTGTGTGTGTGTGTGTGTGTGTTAATAGACAGTCTTATGTGGGCCTGTTCCCTGTGATAAAGCCCTCATAGAGGAAGTGGTAGTGGAGCATCTCCCTAACTCTTCCTGCCATGGGGCAGTGTGTGTTTGTGGTGAGGTGGAAGAGTGTGTGTGTGTGTGTTTGTGTGTGTGTGTGTGTGTGTGTGTATGTGTGTGTGTGTGTTCGTGGTGAGTGGAGCAGTGTGTGTGTGTGTGTGTGTGTGTGGAGCAGTGTGTGTGTGTGTGTGTGTGGAGCAGTGTGTGAGTGTGTGGGTGTGTGTTTGTGTGTGTGTGTGAGTGTGTGTGTGTGTGGAGCAGTGTGTGTTTGTGGTGAGGTGGAGGAGTGGACTGTGTGGCAGCTTAGGGCTGAGTCATAGGGCTCAAACAGAGTATCTTCTACAGCAGATGGAGAGAGAGCACCCACTTCACACACAGTGTGTGTGTGTGTGTGTGTGTGTGTGTGAGCGCAAGCACATGCATGTGTGTGAGTGAGCACATGCACATGCATGTGTGTGTGTTTGAGCGCAAGCCAATGGCAGCTCACTGCTCCGGGTTAGTGTGCTTGACCGTGTGTATCACTGTTTGTATCACTACCCTGGATGGGTAAAATGCAGAGATAGAATTCAGAGTGTGTGTGTGTCACTATCTCTGCCATAAACATAGTCACTAGGGCTCATTTCCATTTCCATTCCATGTGTGGCTGTGTCTGTGTGTGTGTGTGTGTCTGTGTGTGTGTGTGTGTGTGTGTGTGTGTGTGTGTGTGTGTGTGTGTGTGTGTGTGTGTGTGTGTGTGGCTGCGGCTGTGTATGTGGCTGCGGCTGTGTATGTGTGGCTGTGTGTTTGTGTGGCTGTGTGTGTTCATGTGTGTGTGTGTGTGTGTGTGTGTGTGGTTGTGCGTGTTCGTGTAGCTGTGTATGTTATGAATTTCTGTCTACTTGACACTAGTGAATATAATTCTCTGAGTGTGTGTGTTTGTGTGTGTGTGTGTGTGTGTGTGTGTGTGTCTGTGTGTGTGTGTGTGTGTGTGTGTGAACACAGTATCACAGAGAGCTTCTCTGAGATATGAGAAACAAATGGTCTAGGGTTGATATGTTCCCCTGTTGTCTCTGAAAGAGTCTTTAAGCGTTAAGCTGTTTATAGAGCACTCTCGCCAGGCTCTTTGGCTGCCTCCTCTCCTCTGGCTTCCATGCAGAAACATATGAGAAGATAGACAGATAAACAGAGACACGGAGAGGAGGGGAGAGAGAACAGGAGAAGGAGAAGAAGAGAGGGAGAGAAGTTCAGGGAGAGCAGGGGGGCAGGGGGAGATACCATATTATTGAAGATGTTGGTGCATTCTGAAGATGTTGATGCATTCTGAAGATGTTGGTGCATTCTGAAGATGATGGTGCATTCTGAAGCTGTTGATGCATTCTGAAGGTGTTGATGGATTCTGAAGCTGTTGAAGCATTCTGAAGGTGTTGATGCATTCTGAAGCTGTTGAAGCATTCTGAAGGTGTTTTTTTTTTTCAGAACAAAATACACAGATTAGCATTGTGTGCTTGGCAGCGTATGCTAAAACAATGACACCAGTAATCTGTGTTTAAGATGCTCATCGTTTCATAGTCCGACTCAGTGATGAGGCCAGAGGGGAAACAGTCGTCCGACTCAGGGGATTAGTGAGGGGACCTGAGGGGAAACAGTCGTACAGATTTAGGATAATCTCACCTGACACCCAAAATAGCATTGGCGGTTAGCAGTTAGCAGTTAGCATGGGTCCTGTGGGGGAGAGGCTGGTTCAGATATCCTACCAATGGACCAGCCTTAGGCCCGGGTTCCGTCTCTTAGGGCCGGGTTCTGTCCCTTAGGCCCGGGTTCTGTCCCTCTGAATTATAACATAGGCATTCATTGCATTAAATACAGACTTGATTTCATTCATGTATTTATTTTCCTCATTCATTCTCTCTGTTGTAAGTATAGTTAATGTCACTGTGCAACAAACAGCGCTCTTCTGAGACTGGTGTAGTGGGGTTCTGAGGCTGGTGTAGTGTGGTTCTGAGGCTGGTGTAGTGGGGTTCTGAGGCTGGTGTAGTGGGGTTCTGAGGCTGGTGTAGTGGGGTTCTGAGGCTGGTGTAGTGGGGTTCTGAGACTGGTGTAGTGGGGTTCTGAGGCTGGTGTAGTGGGGTTCTGAGGCTGGTGTAGTGTGGTTCTGAGGCTGGTGTAGTGGGGTTCTGAGGCTGGTGTAGTGGGGTTCTGTGGGGTTCTGAGGCTGGTGTAGTGGGGTTCTTAGACTGGTGTAGTGGGGTTCTGAGGGGTTCTGAGGCTGGTGTAGTGGGGTTCTGTGGGGTTCTGAGACTGGTGTAGTGGTGTAGTGGGGTTCTGAG
>NC_137926.1:2171218-2178718 GCF_963457725.1 Sprattus sprattus | reverse complement strand
ACTGTATGTGGAGTGTCCTACATGACTTTTACTTCCCTGTCTATATACTGTATGTGGAGTGTCCTACATGACTTTACTTCCTGTCTATATACTGTATGTGGAGTGTCCTACATGACTTTACTTCCTGTCTATATACTGTATGTGGAGTGGAGTACATGACTTTAGTTCCTGTCTTATACTGTTGTGGCGTGTCCTATATGACTTTACTTCCTGTCTATATACTGTATGTGGAGTGTCCTACATGACTTTACTTCCTGTCTATATACTGTATGTGGAGTGGAGTACATGACTTTACTTCCTGTCTATATACTGTATGTGGAGTGTCCTACCATGACTTTACTTCCTGTCTATATACTGTATGTGGAGTGTCCTACATGACTTTACTTCCTGTCTATATACTGTATGTGGAGTGTCCTACATGACTGTACTTCCTGTCTATATACTGTATGTGGAGTGGAGTACATGACTTTAGTTCCTGTCTTTATATGTGACATCACAATTGGTTGACCTCTGACCTCTCTCTCACTGTGTTCTGTTGTGTTTAGCTCCTGCATCCTCTGTTCTCCAACAGCGGGTGAGCACAGCCTCCCTTCCCCACTCATGAAGCTCCTGTATGCTCATAAAGAATGCTTCATTAACATGTTATATAGAAATTAGGGATGCACCGATATGGAAATTCTTGGCCGATACCGATACGATGTTCAAAACAACAATATAACCGATACCGATACCGATATTTGTTTATTTTGTTTTTGTTGTTATTCATTCACCCTTTTGTGCCAGAAAATAATGAAATCATTATCTAAAAAGCAATGTGTTAAATTATGTCAGCCCTTTATCACTCTTAATTTTGAATGAGCACAAATTCAATCAGATTTATGAAACAATCTTTAGTTTAACTAAACTTTATTTAATATAATATCACCAGGCATCAAGACATCATTTCAACTGTAAACAGATGCTTGCAATGCAGCCTTACAAAACACAAGCATAAACCCTTATGGAATGCCATATAAATTCAAGATTAAAACGAATATAATACAATATTTTTCTTTAAAAACTGCCTGCCATAAACATCGGCCAGTACCATCGGTGAAAGTCAAGTTTATTACCGATAGGCCGATAACATTAAAAGAGGCAAACATCGGCCGATACCGATGTACGGCCGATGCATTGGTGCATCCCCCTAATATAAATATATTGTTTGTTTGTTTTTGCCCTATGTAAAGCGTCTTTGGGTACCTTGAAAAGCGCCATATAAGTTTAAAAGTATTATTATTATTATTATTATTATTATTATTATATATACTAACATCTGTAGACACTTCAGATGTATGTTGGTGAAGTTTGTTCATCAGTTTGGCTGTGTTACTGTGTAACTAGGTGTCTGTATTTGTATATGTCTATATACAAATATATAGATATTCAAATCCAAACGCTGGTAGTCGTCTATCTGCTGATCCACCCCAGACATCGGAATGATGGTGTGACTGTGAGTGTGATGTAATTTCCTGTGTTGCATTGTGGGATAGATTCGCCCGGTGCTGCCCCCAGTGCAGGTGTTTGACAAGAGCATGGTGGGTCAAGCAGATCCATGTGCTGGAGCCCTCAGGACCCTGCCTCATCTTACGAGCAGATAAAGGTATGTGTGTGTGTGTTTGTGTGGTGGGGTGTATGTGTGTGTTGTGTGTGTGTGTGTGTATGTGTGTGTGTGTGTGTGTGTGTGTGTGTGTGTGTTGTGTGTGTGTGTGTGTGTCTCTGTGGCTATTTAAAGCCAGACTACAGTAAATGTTCCCCTTTCTGATGTTTTCGTAGCACTCACCTGAAATCACTTCTCCTTCCCAACTTCTCCTGTGTACTGGTGCTTAAACTCTTAGTATTTTCTCTCACATACACACAGTCACACACACACTACACACATACACACACACACACACACACAGACACACACACAGTCACACAGGCAGATCTCCTAGGAAACGGGATAGGGCACGGGGGACAGCAGGGTTTAGAGAATGGTCCTCAAGGAGTGGACAATCATACACACACACACACACACACACACAACACACACACACACACACACACACTGCCACACACACTCACACTCGCACACACACTCACACACACCACTCTGGTTGCATTAATATGACTAGGCATAAACTACTGGAACATATGCATAACTACACCCTCTGGAGGACAAACTGTTGGGTATTTGAATGCCGTCATCAGCACCAAGATGCTGCACAACCTCTACAGACTCCAGCCCCCCCCCCCCCCCCCCCCCCCCCCCCCCCCCCCCCCCCCCCCCCCCCACCACACACAAGAACCTGTCCAAGGTGAAAAAAATATCTTTTTCTTGTAATGTATTATTTACTCTTTCTGCCCCCTCTCCCCCTCCCCCCTCTCTCTCTCTCTCTGACAGGGAAGGACGCCCCGTCTGTACGTCGTTCAGACTGAGCGTGCTCAGAAGAGGCCTGGAGGAGAGACAGCTGGTCAGAGCCAAGTGTGACAGTCGAGAGAACAAGCTGGAGAAAACCAAAGGTACTCTACCCCTCACCCTCACCCTTTCACCCCTAACCCTCACCCTAACCCCTTACCCTCACCCCCCACCCTCACCCTCACCCTCACCCTCACCCTCACCCTCACTCTATCCCTCACCCTAACCCACACCGCCCCCTCTACCCCCTCACCTCGCCCTCACCCTCACCCTACCCCTCACCCTCGCCCTCACCCTCACCCTCACTCTACCCCTCACCCTAACTCACCCTCACCCTCACCCCTCACCCTCACTCTACCCCTCACCCTAACTCACCCCCACCCTCACCCTCACTCTCATCCTCACCCTCACCCTCACTCTACCCCTCACCCTCACCCTCACTCTCACCCTCACCCTCACCCTCACTCTCACCCTCACACCCCACCCCTCACCCTACCCCTCACCCTCACTCTAACCCTCACCTCACCCTCACTCTACCCCTCACTCTAACCCTCACCCCCACCTCACCCACTGATCCCTGGATTACACAGGAACAAACTCTCACACACCCACACACAGATACAAAACTCTTGTTAAAGCCCGATTTATTTCTGACAGGCACCAGTTAGGGCACTCTGCCAACTCATTGGGATGAGAAGGACCCCCTGTCCAGACACAGGGAATGTGCCAGACACTGGAACCAGCAATTCTGTGTTAACAACTCACACACACTCACACACACACAAACACACACACACACACACACACACACCTGGCATTTCAGCGAGCATCATCATGTTATAGTTTGGCAGCGTTCCCCCTCCCCTTGCATGAAGCTCCCACTGTCCACGGACAGTACGGATTAAACCTCTGGAAGCAACCCAGAATATGTCCACACACACACACACACACACACACACACACACACTGGTCTGTTGGGACCTGTCCAGGGTCCCTGAAACAGCTTTGGCATGTCTCCATAACCCCCAGACTGTCCCTACAGGTGTATAAAGGCGTAGTCGATGGCAGTTGGCCTGATGAGTTGGAGGTGACACAGGTTCTGGGTTCACATACCTGGTACAGGCGATTAAGGGGAGACACTGGTCCGTGGTATGGAGATGCTCATCCCTCTCTTCTCTCTCTCCTCTTCCCTATCTCTCATTTCTCACTCCTGCTCCTCTCCTCCCTCTCACTCCCTTGCCACTTCTATACCCTCTCTCATCTCCTCTCTTCTCCTCCTCTTCCTCCCTCATCTCCTCTCTTCTCCTCCTCCTCCTCTTCCTCCCTCATCTCCTCTCTTCTCCTCCTCCTCCTCTTCCTCCCTCATCTCCTCTCTTCTCCTCCTCCTCCTCTCCTCCCTCATCTCCTCTCTTCTCCTCCTCTTCCTCCCTCATCTCCTCTCTTCTCCTCCTCTTCCTCCCTCATCTCCTCTCATCTCCTCCTCTCTCCTCCCTCATCTCCTCTCTTCTCCTCCTCTTCCTCCCTCATCTCCTCTCTTCTCCTCCTCTTCCTCCCTCATCTCCTCTCTTCTCCTCCTCTTCCTCTCTCATCTCCTCTCTTCTCCTCCTCTTCCTCCCTCATCTCCTCTCTTCTCCTCCTCCTCCTCTTCCTCCCTCATCTCCTCTCTTCTCCTCCTCCTCCTCTTCCTCCCTCATCTCCTCTCTTCTCCTCCTCCTCCTCTTCCTCCCTCATCTCCTCTCTTCTCCTCCTCTTCCTCCCTCATCTCCTCTCTTCTCCTCCTCTTCCTCCCTCATCTCCTCTCTTCTCCTCCTCTTCCTCCCTCATCTCCTCTCTTCTCCTCCTCTTCCTCCCTCATCTCCTCTCTTCTCCTCCTCTTCCTCCCTCATCTCCTCTCTTCTCCTCCTCTTCCTCCCTCATCTCCTTTCTTCTCTTCTTCTCTTTCTCCCTCATCTCCTCTCTTCTCCTCCTCCTCTTCCTCCCTCATCTCCTCTCTTCTCCTCCTCTTCCTCCCTCATCTCCTCTCTTCTTCTCCTCTTCCTCCCTCATCTCCTCTCTTCTCCTCCTCTTCCTCCCTCATCTCCTCTCTTCTCCTCCTCTTCCTCCCTCATCTCCTCTCTTCTCCTCCTCTTCCTCCCTCATCTCCTCTCTTCTCCTCCTCTGTCTCCCTCATCTCCTCTCTTCTCCCTCATCTCCTCTCCTCTCCTCCTCCTCCTCCTCCTCCTCCTCCTCCCAGGCTGCCATCTTTACTGCATCAACACACACCACGGGGCGGAGCTGAGGATCATCGCTGCCATCCGGAACAAGCTGCTGCTGATCACCAGGAAGCAGTCACGGCTGGGCCCCTCCTTCCCCCCGCCAGGCCTCACACACACACACTCAGAGTCGCCCGTGGAGGAGTTTCAGTACATCAGGGTAAACACACACACACACACACACACACACACACACACATACACACGCACACTCAGAGTCGCCGTGAAGAAGTTTTAGTATATCAGGGTACACACACACACACATACACACTCACACTCCCGCACACACACACACTCAAAGTTGCCTGCAGAGTAGTTTCAGTATATCAGGGTAAACACAAATGCACACACACACACTTATCAAACACACACACACACACACACACACACACACACACACACACTCTAACACAAGCATACACACACTCAGAGCCGCCCTTAGGGGGAATTCCAGTACATCAGGGAAAACACAAACCCAAAGAATGGAACAGCTTTTTGGCCTACATCCTGAATAGTTATATCCACCAACACCTTCTGGGTTGTGTGTGCGTTTGTGTTTGTGTGTGTGTGTGTGTGTGTGTGTGTGTGTGTGTGTGTGTGTGTGTGTGTGTGTGTGTGTGTGTGAGTGTGTTTGTGTGTGTGTGTGTATGATTGTCCACTCCTTGAGGACCCTTCTCTAAACCCTGCTGTCCTGTGCCGTATCCCGTTTCCTAGGAGATCTGCCTGTGCGACTCCCCGGTTGTCATGGCGCTGGTTGACGGGGCGACGGGAGAGAACGACAACATGATCTGCGTCGGATACAAGCATCAGTTCGACATGATCAACGAGAGCACTGGGGACGCCTACAGACTCCATCACATAGAGTCCAACCGCGTAAGAACACACACACTCACACACACTCTCACACACTCTCACACACTCTCACACACTCTCACACACTCTCACACACTCTCACACACTCACACACACTCACACACACACTCACACACACTCTCACACTCACACACACTCTCACACTCTCACACACTCTCACACACTCACACACACACTCACACACACTCTCACACACACTCACACACTCTCACACACACTCTCACACACTCTCACACACTCTCACACACTCTCACACACACTACCGACTCCACCACATAGAGTCCAACCGCGTAAGAACACACACTCTCTCACACACTCACACACACTCACACACTCTCACACACTCTCACACACACTCACACACACTCTCACACACTCTCACACACTCTCACACACTCTCACACACACTACCGACTCCACCACATAGAGTCCAACCGCGTAAGAACACACACACTCTCACACACTCTCACATACTCTCACACACTCTCACACACTCTCACACACTCTCACACACACTCTCACACACTACCGACTCCACCACATAGAGTCCAACCGCGTAAGAACACACACACTCTCACACACTCTCACACACTCTCACACACTCTCACACACTCTCACACACTCTCACACACTCGCACACACTCTCACACACTCACACACACTACCGGCTCCACCGCATGGAGTCCAACCGCATAAGAACACACACACTCTCACACACTAACTAGCTACCTGCTGCACCCAACACACTGCTAACACTCTCTCACTCGGTGTGTCTCTGTGTGTGTGTGTGTGTGTGTGTGTCTTTCTCCTCAGGTGAACTTTGTGGCAGCCATAGATGTATATGAGGATGGGGAAGCTGGACTACTGCTCTGTTATAACAGTGAGTTTTCTGTGTGTGTGTGTGTCTGTGCGTGTGTGTGTGCATGTGTGTGTGTGTGTGTGTGTGTCTGTGTGTGTGTGTGTGTGTGTGTGTGTGTGTGTGTGCGTGTGTGTGTGCGTGTGCGTGTGCGTGTGCGTGTGCGTGTGCGTGTGCGTGTGCGTGTGCGTGTGCGTGTGAGTGTGTCAGGAAACAGGGTGCCCCAGACTGAAGCAAATTCCTCTTAGATTAAATTCCTGCGGCATTTGTGATGTCACGACGTTGTGTCTGCATCGCTGTGACCTCATGATGTCATGGTGTTGTGACTCACTGCTTGTCTGTGATTGGCAGATATCTGCTCCTATAAGAAGGTGTGTCCTTTCAACGGAGCCACGCCCATGATCCAGCCCAGCGCCTCCGACTTCCACTTCAGCTGGAACCAGATGCCTAACGGCATAGGTACACACACAGACACACACACACACACACACACACACACACACACACACACACACACACACACACACCTACTCATTCACACAGGCACACACACATACACACACATATATACACACTTATTTGTATGCACGCCCACACACACACACACACACACACACACACACACACACCTCTACTCATTCACACAGGCACACACACATACACACACATATATGGGCCATTCTACCGAATTGGTGCAAAGTCAGGTCGGAAATATTTTTATTTTTTTTATGTTTTATTCCCAAAACTTTGTCCGTATGTATATTGTACCATATCTAAAGTACACTTATCTAGTAAAAGAACAGTCAATTTTTATATTGTATTTTCAGAATGTGTTGGAATGTTTTTCCTCTTCCAAAAATTGTCACTACCGAAACATCACATTTACTATAGTAAAAAAGTATTATTATTGACCTGTTCAGATTGTGTTTCCTTCCCTTCTCTGAAGAGTATTTTTACAAATATTTCTTGAAGGTTTTCACAATTAAATCCATAAAAATGAATTTTTTACCAAATTTTCAAGTTCAATTTATACAATTCATCAAAATCTAAGTGCAATATTTCTTTGTAAAATGCAAAAT
>NC_137926.1:2116218-2156218 GCF_963457725.1 Sprattus sprattus | reverse complement strand
AGAGTCTCTCAAGTGCCACTTTCTTACAGCCTCCAGTTGACTCCCATTTTATACCAGTCAGTAAATCATGATTCTAATTCAGAAAAGGATTTATCAACAGCAAAAAAAATCAATGTCCAGGTCAGTGTAAGCTCATGTCACCTCTACCAACCTCTGCGTGAAATGTGACCCGAAACTCTCACCCGTTGCCCCTCTACAAGTCAAGACATAAGCTTCTCAAACACCTGACATAGGCTTCACAAACACTTCACAAACACCTGACATAGGCTTCTCAAACACCTGACATAGGCTTCACAAACACCTGACATAGGCTTCACAAACACTTCACAAACACCTGACATATGATTCTCAAACACCTGACATAGGCTTCACAAACACCTGACATATGATTCTCAAACACCTGACATAGGCTTCACAAACACCTGACAAACACCTGACATAGGCTTCACAAACACCTGACAAACACCTGACATAGGCTTCACAAACACCTGACATAGGCTTCACAAACACCTGACATAGGCTTCACAAACACTTCACAAACACCTGACATAGGCTTCACAAACACCTGACATAGGCTTCACACACACTTCACAAACACCTGACATAGGCTTCTCAAACACCTGACATAGGCTTCACAAACACTTCACAAACACCTGACATAGGCTTCACAAACACTTCACAAACACCTGACATAGGCTTTACACACACCTGACATAGGCTTCACAAACACTTCACAAACACCTGACATAGGCTTCACAAACACCTGACATAGGCTTCACAAACACCTGACATAGGCTTCACAAACACTTCACACACACCTGCCAAGGGCTTCATCAACACAGATGCCTGCATGCCTCTGCACATCGGTGCAGTCATTAGATGGTGAGCTGGATATTTAGCGCTAGACTTAGGATCCTCTCTCAGCCGAGAGACCTTAGTGAACCACCCTTGACCTTTGAACTCCTTGACCTTTGAACTCCTTCACCTTTGAACTCCTTCACCTTTGAACTCCTTCACCTTTGAACTCCTTCACCTTTGACCTCCACACTAGCGGATGATGTCAGGTCGGCCCTCTCAGGGAGACAGGCTGGTCTCACTTTAGCTGAATTGTCCCTCAGTACTGTGTACTTAATACATTATTGAATGATACGAACAGTGTACTTCTCATGTTAGCACATGCTATCACAAGAGTAACTTGGGTAATTAGTGTAGTGGTATGCTAAGTGAGAAGTATGGTAGTTAGTAGTATGTTTATCATAAGAAGAATGGTAGTTAGTAGTATGGTTATCATGAGAAGAATGGTAGTTAGTAGTATGGTTATCATGAGAAGTATGGTAGTTAGTAGTATGGTTATCATGAGAAGAATGGTAGTTAGTAGTATGGTTATCATGAGAAGAATGGTAGTTAGTAGTATGGTAGCTAGTAGTATGGTTATCATGAGAAGAATGGTAGTTAGTAGTATGGTTATCATGAGAAGAATGGTAGTTAGTAGTATTGTTATCATGAGAAGAATGGTAGTTAGTAGTATGGTTATCATGAGAAGAATGGTAATTAGTAGTATGCTTAGTGGGAAGAATGGTAGTTAGTAGTATGGTTATCGTGAGAAGAATGGTAGTTAGTAGTATGGTTATCATGAGAAGAATGGTAGTTAGTAGTATGGTTATCATGAGAAGTACATGTGATTACTGATCACGTACTTAAGTAGACCAAAACAAGGACACTGAAGATAAAGTGTGAACCTCAGGCCTTCTTAAGATGTTTGTGGAGACAGTGTGCCAGGTCACGGAGACAGCCTTAGCCATACTTTTATATCCGTAAACAAAAACACGCTTAGAACTAGCTGTCTAGACTGAACACCGCCTACCGGGCTGTTTGGGTCTCTTGGTATTGTCTACTAAAGAGTTAGCATGCTTGCTTTGGATCTGCAAGGCAGCGTGTACAGGATAGATGTGTCCTCTTGTCTGTGGCTTTTGGCACAGCAGCGCCATCTTGTGGCAAGACAGAACTATTCTCTGATCTGTCTAGTCCACTCCTCCTACCCTCTCTGTGTGTGTCTTTTTCTCCCTCCCTCCCTTTCACACACACACACACACACACACACACACACACACACACACACACACACACACACACACACACACACACACACACACACACACACACACACACCTCCTCTCTCTCTGTTCATCATTCTCAAGTCCACCTCTCTTTGTACAAAATCTTTGAACACTAGTAGCAGTCCGAAAAAAAAGGGATGGGATTTAAAAAGGAAAAAAAATATGGGAATATTTTTGCAGATGAACTGTAGTTGTTATTTATGAGCTAATGTCCACGCTGAGACTGGCATGAGCAGAAGACTCTTGGTCACAGAGTTAATTAAGCAAATTATAAAAAAAATATAAATTGTCTTTTGTTTTTTCTTTTCTATCTTCTGTTTTCTTTGTCTCTCTTGTTTGACTGTTCAGCCTCTTCTTTTGCACCCCAGTCTTCTCCTAGGTCCTCTTAGCAGTGGTTTCGTGTGTGAGTCAGTAAGTACTGTTTAGACTGTCACTGAGCCTCTGTGATATCAAAACGAAAGAGAAAAAAAAAACACTTAAAAAAACACCAAGTGTCTTAAAATATTGTATCGCCATTGTTTTTAATGCCAAGTACTACAGTACTACTTGTAAATGTTTGTGTTTCAAAATGTGGCCTCAAACAAAACTAAACAATTATTCTGATTATTATTTGAACGTTTATTTTATTAAGTGCTGTTGACCACTGCTGTGAAAGTAGTTCATTTTTGTTGATTGATATGGAATAAATATTTATGAAATTTCATCATTCCAGTGCTTTCTTTGCATCAGTATTTATCATTTAAGACACAGCAAGAGGCACACCTGGTCCCAATCACCAAATCACCACACCTGTTCCAGATCTCCCACCAACCATTCCCCTTTAAATAGTCCTGTGTTTTTTTTTTTGTTAGTTGCCATACAGAGCTTTCCGTGGCAGAGACACCACTGCAACCCAAACCAACAAAGGTGAAAGAATACTGTGACCACGATCAGATAGCTGCCCAGTTAGTGTAGCCACACAGGCAGCCCCAAACATGGTCATGAACAACAACAGATGAACACGGCAAAAAATACTCTTCAACCTTGAACGAAATATGGTATGATATGTATTTACAATGGTATGGCATGCATCACACTGATTTGTGTAATCAAAAATGTTAATTAAAATCAACCTTAATTATCATTTTCTATGACACAAATCATTGCGAAGTAGCCTATGCCATAGTCCAAATGACTAACATTCCCCCTGTACATTACGTTGGTTTCGGACATCAGAGGGGTTTTGATGGTTGTGCAGTGACATCTGCTGGGCAGATAAATCAACGCAGTAGGGAAAACACATTTATCCTCTAATTTACTGTGATTGGGACGTATTGAAACCATGCAACACTATAATATTTCTGCATCAAGTTGTAGGCCTCTGTCAAAATCAAGAGAACAGATAGCATAACTTCACCAGTACAGATAGCAAAACTAGCCCTGAAATTCATTATACTGAGTTTTAAAACATGTTAAGTCTGACTCTAGCACAGGTCTTCACCAAACGATGGAAGGGGCCCACACACAATCCCACTCATCATTACTGAAGCATCTCCATAACGGACAGTGGAAGCATGTCATCTGTCAAATTTACACTTCAGCATCTGAAAAGTAATAAAATACATTCTTAACGTAGCATATCTGCATTCTTGCCACATTAGATAACCCAGACATCATGCACTAGGTAACCTACAGATACATGCTAAATGTATTTCTGCATATGCAAACATCGGAGCATCTCTTTTCATGACCCAGTTCACTCGTGGTAAGAAAGGATCACACAAGTCACAGGAGTGGGAAAAGTAATTGAATTACAGCACTACCTTTGAGCAACAGAACAATACCCTAACTGCAGTATTTCATACTTGCTGAAGATACTTTTATGGTTCATGTTAACTAATGCACAAGATTTATACCAAAGACAAGGTCAGGTATCAAAAGTTGGTGTGTGTGTGTCCAATAAGTTCACAGACCACAGTCATGGTGATCAGAATGATCTTTATTGAATTATTATGTGGATAAAATAAGTACATTTGACTTAGGATAGATCAGTATTCTGATTATAGATCAAAGGCACACAGGTGTAATTCCGATTGAGAGCAAAAGCAAGTGTAGTTCAGTTCAGAATAACAGAAGAGGGGTAAGTCTATCCCTACACACAGTTACATTTAGAGATTCACAATCTCTTTTGAAAATTACGTAGTCAATCATGACTTTGCTGAAAATCCCGAAAACACAGGATGCTTTTGTAGACAAAAATACAAAAAAGATGGTTACTGCAGGATAGGTAAGTTACTGCAGTGGAGTCACTGTTAATGTCTATAAATGTAAGGTGAGTAAATATACATTGTGACAAATAGAAAGACAGGGGTTTATCACACACACACACACGCGCGCACACACACACACACGTCCATAGTGAGGAGTTTGGAGGCTCTGGTCAGAGGAGGATCCAGTCCTATTGATCTGTAAGAGGACATGAACACACACAAGAGGATGGGGTTAAAAAGTCACACACATACACACACACACTCACATGTCTGTAGTGGGATGAAGCAGACACACACACACAAACACACACACACACACACACACACACACACACTCATGTCCAGAGTGAGATAAAGCAGTCACGCACACACACACACACACACACACAAGAGGATGGGGTTAAAAAGTCACACACATACACACACACACTCACATGTCTGTAGTGGGATGAAGCAGACACACACACACAAACACACACACACACACACACACACACACACACACTCATGTCCAGAGTGAGATAAAGCAGTCACGCACACACACACACACACACACACAAGAGGATGGGGTTAAAAAGTCACACACATACACACACACACTCACATGTCTGTAGTGGGATGAAGCAGACACACACACACACACACACTCATGTCCAGAGTGAGATAAAGCAGTCACGCACACACACACACACAAAAATGTCCATAGTGAGATGAAGCGGACACCCGCACACACACACTCATGTCCATAGTTATATGAAGCAGACCCGCACACACACACTCATGTCCATAGTTATATGAAGCAGACCCGCACACACACACTCATGTCCATAGTTATATGAAGCAGACCCGCACACACACACTCATGTCCATAGTTATATGAAGCAGACACACACACACACACACACACATGTCCATAGTGAGATGAAGCAGACACACACACACACACACACACACACACACACACACACACATGTCCATAGTGAGATGAAGCAGACACACACACACACACACACACACACACACACACATGTCCATAGTGAGATGAAGTGAACTCACCCTCAGTGGTGCAGATGAAGTTGAGTTTCTCGGTCTCTGGAAGCTTGACCCACTCTCCCACCCCACCTCCTCCAGACTCCACTGCCCCGACTCTGGTACTCGGGCAGTCCTGCCAGTCCGGCTCTGTCTGTTGGGCCCAGTTATTGTAGCAGATAGTCTCTCCGCTGACCCAGAACCAGAAGCCCATGTTGCAGGAGCGGCGCAGGCCCAGCCACACGTGAGCACTGGAGGCTCCTTTGGCCCGCTCCCTCACCCAGCGCTGGATCCGCTCGGAGGTCACAGACACCAGGTCCACATGGTGCTCTCTGCAGTACTGCAGCGCCTCTCTCCAGGTCTTATTCTCACGGACCAGAACCAGTTTGTCTGGAGAGAAGGATAAAGGAGAAAGATACAGATCCCCATGTCCAGTTCTGGAGTCCTCCTAAGATCCTCATTTTATCTGCAGTAGCATAACGTGCAGAGTGACCAGATTCACAAAGAGATAGTTACACCATTAACAGATAGTAAGGCCATTAAGAGATTGTAACACCACTAAGAGATAGGAACACCATTAAAAGATAGTAACACCTTTGAATGATAGTAACACCATTGAATGATAGTCACACCATTGAGAGATAGTAACACCATTGAATGATAGTAACACCATTGAATGATAGTCACACCATTGAATGATAGTCACACCATTGAGAGATAGTAACACCATTGAATGATAGTCACACCATTGAGAGATAGTAACACCATTGAATGATAGTCACACCATTGAGAGATAGTAACAGTGATTTGGGAACAAAAAAACTAAAGATAGTTACACCACCAAGACAAAGTCCGCTAGGCTCTGAGATAGCAGACGGTAAGTCCACTAAGCTCTGAGATAGCAGAGAGTAAGTCCACTAGGCCCACTCAACCATCTTGTTTGTGACTGGATTCCCGTCAAATAGAAGAACAGAGCGCCCTGGTGACTTACCCTCATAGCAAACGAAGCTTGAATCATGCCGACAGCTTACATCGTTCCACTGACCACTGGAACGAATTTGAACACAAAAAGGAGCATCTGAACTGTCGCCATAATTGGGTTCGTTAGTGTCCCAGTTGCGGAATGAGGAGGTGCTGCCATCTGACCACCCCCAGTCATCTCTGAACAGGCCAATCCAGGCTTCTTCAGTATGCCCTAGGATTGTCTTTATCTTCTTATTCTCAGCCTCATTCCTCACACTGGCCAGGTCTGTGTGTTTCTCTCTGCAGATTTTCTGAGCATCTTCCCACTTCTTATCATCAGTAACCAGCACATAGGGATGTGTGGAGTTTTTCCCTGTGGTAATGCATGTGTCATAGTTAACTGAGAAACAGCACAGCTTTACAGTCTCAACTAATGTGAGTGCACATGAAGTCACAACAAACTGACTGAGAGACCTGCACAGTCTAAGGTAAGAGTAAATGAGGTCATAACCAACTGATTTGTTTACTTGCATAGTTTTACTGTCTGTATTCAAGAGTGAGTAAGAAAGGTTTCTCACCATCATAGCAGATGAAGGGCTTAGTTTCACTACATTCCCTAATGTACCATGTCCCATTGTTTGTTTTACCCATTCTAGTGCAGTTCTCATTAGTTCCTTCTGGCTGGTCTGAGTTCCAGTTCCTGAATTCTGTCTCATTCGCTCTGTAGAAATCCCTGTCAGCCAGAGACCACCGCCACTTGGGAAAGCTCTTGAGCCCAATCCAAGCATTTGTAGCAACTGCTTCATTCATTTTTGTATTCAACATATCCATCTCCGAAATGTTGTCTATGGTGGCGAGGTCAGTGAACTCATCTCTGCAGTAGCGCTGAGCTTCTGTCCAGTTCTTCCTCACCTCCTTCACCACATGGAACTGACGTGGCACACAGGAGGAGAGACTGCACAGACCTGAGAAGAGAGGAGAGGAGAGGAGGAGTGACTGTACAGACCTGAGAGGAGAGGAGAGGAGAGGAGGAGAAACTGTACAGACCTGAGGGGAGAGGAGAGGAGGAGTGACTGTACAGACCTGAGAGGAGAGGAGAGGAGAGGAGGAGAAACTGTACAGACCTGAGGGGAGAGGAGAGGAGGAGTGACTGTACAGACCTGAGGGGAGAGGAGAGGAGAGGAGGAGAAACTGTACAGACCTGAGGGGAGAGGAGAGGAGGAGTGACTGTACAGACCTGAGGGGAGAGGAGAGGAGGAGTGACTGCACAGACCTGAGAAGAGAGGAGAGGAGAGGAGGAGTGACTGTACAGACCTGAGAGGAGAGGAGAGGAGAGGAGGAGAAACTGTACAGACCTGAGGGGAGAGGAGAGGAGGAGTGACTGTACAGACCTGAGGGGAGAGGAGAGGAGAGGAGGAGAAACTGTACAGACCTGAGGGGAGAGGAGAGGAGGAGTGACTGTACAGACCTGAGGGGAGAGGAGAGGAGAGGAGGAGAAACTGTACAGACCTGAGGGGAGAGGAGAGGAGGAGTGACTGCACAGACCTGAGGGGAGAGGAGAGGAGAGGAGGAGAAACTGTACAGACCTGAGGGGAGAGGAGAGGAGGAGTGACTGTACAGACCTGAGGGGAGAGGAGAGGAGAGGAGGAGAAACTGTACAGACCTGAGAGGAGAGGAGAGGAGGAGAAACTGTACAGACCTGAGGGGAGAGGAGAGGAGGAGTGACTGTACAGACCTGAGGGGAGAGGAGAGGAGAGGAGGAGAAACTGTACAGACCTGAGGGGAGAGGAGAGGAGGAGTGACTGTACAGACCTGAGAGGAGAGGAGAGGAGAGGAGGAGAAACTGTACAGACCTGAGGGGAGAGGAGAGGAGGAGTGACTGTACAGACCTGAGGGGAGAGGAGAGGAGAGGAGGAGAAACTGTACAGACCTGAGGGGAGAGGAGAGGAGGAGTGACTGTACAGACCTGAGGGGAGAGGAGAGGAGAGGAGGAGAAACTGTACAGACCTGAGAGGAGAGGAGAGGAGGAGAAACTGTACAGACCTGAGGGGAGAGGAGAGGAGGAGTGACTGTACAGACCTGAGGGGAGAGGAGAGGAGAGGAGGAGAAACTGTACAGACCTGAGGGGAGAGGAGAGGAGGAGTGACTGCACAGACCTGAGAGGAGAGGAGAGGAGGAGTGACTGTACAGACCTGAGAGGAGAGGAGTGGAGGAGTGACTGCACAGACCTGAGGGGAGAGGAGAGGAGGAGTGACTGTACAGACCTGAGGGGAGAGGAGAGGAGGAGTGACTGTACAGACCTGAGGGGAGAGGAGAGGAGGAGTGACTGTACAGACCGGAGAGGAGAGGAGGAGAGACTGCACAGACCTGAAAGGAGAGGAGAGGAGGAGTGACTGCACAGACCAGAGAGGAGAGGAGAGGAGGAGTGACTGTACAGACCTGAGAGGAGAGGAGAGGAGGAGTGACTGTACAGACCTGAGGGGAGAGGAGAGGAGGAGTGACTGCACAGACCTGAGGGGAGAGGAGAGGAGAGGAGAGACTGTACAGACCTGAGGGGAGAGGAGAGGAGAGGAGGAGTGACTGTACAGACCTGAGGGGAGAGGAGAGGAGAGGAGAGACTGTACAGACCTGAGAGGAGAGGAGAGGAGAGGAGGAGAAACTGTACAGACCTGAGGGGAGAGGAGAGGAGGAGTGACTGTACAGACCTGAGGGGAGAGGAGAGGAGAGGAGGAGAAACTGTACAGACCTGAGGGGAGAGGAGAGGAGGAGTGACTGCACAGACCTGAGAGGAGAGGAGAGGAGGAGTGACTGTACAGACCTGAGAGGAGAGGAGTGGAGGAGTGACTGCACAGACCTGAGGGGAGAGGAGAGGAGGAGTGACTGTACAGACCTGAGGGGAGAGGAGAGGAGGAGTGACTGTACAGACCTGAGGGGAGAGGAGAGGAGGAGTGACTGTACAGACCTGAGGGGAGAGGAGAGGAGAGGAGGAGAAACTGTACAGACCTGAGGGGAGAGGAGAGGAGGAGTGACTGCACAGACCTGAGAGGAGAGGAGAGGAGGAGTGACTGTACAGACCTGAGAGGAGAGGAGTGGAGGAGTGACTGCACAGACCTGAGGGGAGAGGAGAGGAGGAGTGACTGTACAGACCTGAGGGGAGAGGAGAGGAGGAGTGACTGTACAGACCTGAGGGGAGAGGAGAGGAGGAGTGACTGTACAGACCGGAGAGGAGAGGAGGAGAGACTGCACAGACCTGAAAGGAGAGGAGAGGAGGAGAGACTGCACAGACCAGAGAGGAGAGGAGAGGAGGAGTGACTGTACAGACCTGAGAGGAGAGGAGAGGAGGAGTGACTGTACAGACCTGAGGGGAGAGGAGAGGAGAGGAGAGACTGTACAGACCTGAGAGGAGAGGAGAGGAGAGGAGGAGAAACTGTACAGACCTGAGGGGAGAGGAGAGGAGGAGTGACTGTACAGACCTGAGGGGAGAGGAGAGGAGAGGAGGAGAAACTGTACAGACCTGAGGGGAGAGGAGAGGAGGAGTGACTGCACAGACCTGAGAGGAGAGGAGAGGAGGAGTGACTGTACAGACCTGAGAGGAGAGGAGAGGAGAGGAGGAGAAACTGTACAGACCTGAGGGGAGAGGAGAGGAGGAGTGACTGCACAGACCTGAGAGGAGAGGAGAGGAGGAGTGACTGTACAGACCTGAGAGGAGAGGAGTGGAGGAGTGACTGCACAGACCTGAGGGGAGAGGAGAGGAGGAGTGACTGTACAGACCTGAGGGGAGAGGAGAGGAGGAGTGACTGTACAGACCGGAGAGGAGAGGAGGAGAGACTGCACAGACCTGAAAGGAGAGGAGAGGAGGAGTGACTGCACAGACCAGAGAGGAGAGGAGAGGAGGAGTGACTGTACAGACCTGAGAGGAGAGGAGAGGAGGAGTGACTGTACAGACCTGAGGGGAGAGGAGAGGAGAGGAGAGACTGTACAGACCTGAGGGGAGAGGAGAGGAGAGGAGGAGTGACTGTACAGACCTGAGGGGAGAGGAGAGGAGAGGAGAGACTGTACAGACCTGAGAGGAGAGGAGAGGAGAGGAGGAGAAACTGTACAGACCTGAGGGGAGAGGAGAGGAGGAGTGACTGTACAGACCTGAGGGGAGAGGAGAGGAGAGGAGGAGAAACTGTACAGACCTGAGGGGAGAGGAGAGGAGGAGTGACTGCACAGACCTGAGAGGAGAGGAGAGGAGGAGTGACTGTACAGACCTGAGAGGAGAGGAGTGGAGGAGTGACTGCACAGACCTGAGGGGAGAGGAGAGGAGGAGTGACTGTACAGACCTGAGGGGAGAGGAGAGGAGGAGTGACTGTACAGACCTGAGGGGAGAGGAGAGGAGGAGTGACTGTACAGACCGGAGAGGAGAGGAGAGGAGGAGTGACTGTACAGACCTGAGGGGAGAGGAGAGGAGAGGAGAGACTGTACAGACCTGAGAGGAGAGGAGAGGAGAGGAGGAGAAACTGTACAGACCTGAGGGGAGAGGAGAGGAGGAGTGACTGTACAGACCTGAGGGGAGAGGAGAGGAGAGGAGGAGAAACTGTACAGACCTGAGGGGAGAGGAGAGGAGGAGTGACTGCACAGACCTGAGAGGAGAGGAGAGGAGGAGTGACTGTACAGACCTGAGAGGAGAGGAGAGGAGAGGAGGAGAAACTGTACAGACCTGAGGGGAGAGGAGAGGAGGAGTGACTGCACAGACCTGAGAGGAGAGGAGAGGAGGAGTGACTGTACAGACCTGAGAGGAGAGGAGTGGAGGAGTGACTGCACAGACCTGAGGGGAGAGGAGAGGAGGAGTGACTGTACAGACCTGAGGGGAGAGGAGAGGAGGAGTGACTGTACAGACCGGAGAGGAGAGGAGGAGAGACTGCACAGACCTGAAAGGAGAGGAGAGGAGGAGTGACTGCACAGACCAGAGAGGAGAGGAGAGGAGGAGTGACTGTACAGACCTGAGAGGAGAGGAGAGGAGGAGTGACTGTACAGACCTGAGGGGAGAGGAGAGGAGAGGAGAGACTGTACAGACCTGAGGGGAGAGGAGAGGAGAGGAGGAGTGACTGTACAGACCTGAGAGGAGAGGAGTGGAGGAGTGACTGCACAGACCTGAGGGGAGAGGAGAGGAGGAGTGACTGTACAGACCTGAGGGGAGAGGAGAGGAGGAGTGACTGTACAGACCGGAGAGGAGAGGAGGAGAGACTGCACAGACCTGAAAGGAGAGGAGAGGAGGAGTGACTGCACAGACCAGAGAGGAGAGGAGAGGAGGAGTGACTGTACAGACCTGAGAGGAGAGGAGAGGAGGAGTGACTGTACAGACCTGAGGGGAGAGGAGAGGAGAGGAGAGACTGTACAGACCTGAGGGGAGAGGAGAGGAGAGGAGGAGTGACTGTACAGACCTGAGGGGAGAGGAGAGGAGAGGAGAGACTGTACAGACCTGAGAGGAGAGGAGAGGAGAGGAGGAGAAACTGTACAGACCTGAGGGGAGAGGAGAGGAGGAGTGACTGTACAGACCTGAGGGGAGAGGAGAGGAGAGGAGGAGAAACTGTACAGACCTGAGGGGAGAGGAGAGGAGGAGTGACTGCACAGACCTGAGAGGAGAGGAGAGGAGGAGTGACTGTACAGACCTGAGAGGAGAGGAGTGGAGGAGTGACTGCACAGACCTGAGGGGAGAGGAGAGGAGGAGTGACTGTACAGACCTGAGGGGAGAGGAGAGGAGGAGTGACTGTACAGACCTGAGGGGAGAGGAGAGGAGGAGTGACTGTACAGACCGGAGAGGAGAGGAGGAGAGACTGCACAGACCTGAAAGGAGAGGAGAGGAGGAGTGACTGCACAGACCAGAGAGGAGAGGAGAGGAGGAGTGACTGTACAGACCTGAGGGGAGAGGAGAGGAGGAGAGTCTGCACAGACCGGAGAGGAGAGGAGAGGAGAGGAGGAGAGTCTGCACAGACCTGAGGGGAGAGGAGAGGAGGAGAGTCTGCACAGACCTGAGGGGAGAGGAGAGGAGGAGAGTCTGCACAGACCTGAAAGGAGAGGAGAGGAGGAGTGACTGTACAGACCTGAGAGGAGAGGAGAGGAGGAGTGACTGCACAGACCTGAGAGGAGAGGAGAGGAGAGGAGGAGTGACTGCACAGACCTGAGGGGAGAGGAGAGGAGGAGTGACTGCACAGACCTGAGGGGAGAGGAGAGGAGGAGTGACTGTACAGACCTGAGGGGAGAGGAGAGGAGGAGTGACTGTACAGACCTGAGGGGAGAGGAGAGGAGGAGTGACTGTACAGACCTGAGGGGAGAGGAGAGGAGGAGTGACTGTACAGACCGGAGAGGAGAGGAGGAGAGACTGCACAGACCTGAAAGGAGAGGAGAGGAGGAGTGACTGCACAGACCAGAGAGGAGAGGAGAGGAGGAGTGACTGTACAGACCTGAGGGGAGAGGAGAGGAGGAGAGTCTGCACAGACCTGAGAGGAGAGGAGAGGAGGAGAGTCTGCACAGACCTGAGGGGAGAGGAGAGGAGGAGAGTCTGCACAGACCTGAGAGGAGAGGAGAGGAGGAGTGACTGCACAGACCTGAGAGGAGAGGAGAGGAGGAGTGACTGTACAGACCTGAGGGGAGAGGAGATGAGGAGTGACTGCACAGACCTGAGGGGAGAGGAGAGGAGGAGTGACTGCACAGACCTGAGAGGAGAGGAGAGGAGAGGAGAGGAGGAGTGACTGCACAGACCTGAGAGGAGAGGAGAGGAGGAGTGACTGTACAGACCTGAAAGGAGAGGAGAGGAGGAGTGACTGCACAGACCTGAAAGGAGAGGAGAGGAGAGGAGAGGAGAGGAGAGGAGAGGAGAGGAGAGGAGAGGAGAGGAGAGGAGGAGTGACTGCACAGACCTGAGAGGAGAGGAGAGGAGGAGAGTCTGCACAGACCTGAGAGGAGAGGAGAGGAGGAGAGACTGTACAGACCTGAGAGGAGAGGAGAGGAGGAGTCTGCACAGACCTGAGGGGAGAGGAGAGGAGGAGTGACTGTACAGACCTGAGGGGAGAGGAGAGGAGAGGAGGAGAGACTCCACAGACTGGAGAGGAGATGAGAGGAGAAGAGAGAAGGAGAGACTGCACAGATCTGAGAAGAGAGGAGAGAAGGAGAGACTGCACAGACCAGAGAGGAGAGGAGAGGAGAAGACCCACAGACCTGATAGGAGAGGAGAGGAGTGACTGCACAGATCTGAGAAAAGAGGAGAGAAGGAGAGACTGCACAGACCAGAGAGGAGAGGAGAGGAGAAGACCCACAGACCTGACAGGAGAGGAGAGGAGGAAACAGATCTGAGAAAAGAGGAGCGAAGATGAGGAGAGATTGCACAGATTTGAAAGGAGAGGAGAGGAGGAAAGACTGCACAGACAGGAGAGGAAATGAGAGGAGAGGAGTAGAGAATGCACAGACCGGACAGGAGGGAGGAGTACACACACAAACACACACACACAAACATCTGAATTCACACAGATCCACATACAGTGAGAATGAACACGTCCACACACACTCACAGACAACTGGGCCTGTTGATAAGCACACATAAACACACAAATATAAAGTACAAATCGAATTGGACAGAAACACCTACACACACACACACACACACACACACAAAAACACACAGGTCAAAAGCAGACTGACCTGAGAACAGCAGTGTGGTAATGAGAAGCAGAGTCATCATCGAAGGCCTGAAGAGAGAAAGATAATTTAGAGACGCTGGAGATACTGGCACACGTCACACAGTGTGGGAAATAAACAAAGTCAAACACAGCGTTTGGTGTTTCTGACACACGTGACACGTCCCACACATTTACACACAAAGACACTCACAAACACACACACACACACACACACACACACACACACACACACACACACACACACACACACACACACACACACACACACTCAGGTGGTTTTCTGGTAAAATGTTTACACACTCACATGAGGTGGTTTTTCAAATGAATTCACAAAGCAGTATTAGGAAAAAATGAAATGGAAACAAATGACACTCCACATTCAAAGACATATAAATGTTCAAATCTGTCTAATTCTCAAGTCGAATCTGGTGCAAAGAGAGTTTTCCATTGTCTTATCACAGATTGTTTTGGATTCGGATTGACAAAATCGGAAATGTTTTGGAGCCATGATGACTGACAGACATTTAACATCGAACACATAATCTATGTGGTGTGCCAGACCATCCTCAAAAACACAATAGCTAGCTAACCTGGAAAGGTAAAATAAACCATTAAAATGTCTTTTCATTTTGTACACATGTTTTTCATACAAACATGTGTATACATCCCAGTTATACTGTACTCCAAAAATAAGATTAAATGTCCAGTGTGTTGGATTTAGGGGAATCTATTAGCAGAAATGTAGTATAGTATTCATGATACAAACCGTTTTGCTTTCATTAACTTCAGGAATGACATGAGGGACTCGGTCTAAGTTAATGAAAGCAAAACGGTTTGTATCATGAATACTATACTACATTTCTGCTAATAGATTCCCCATGAACTTAACTGGGTCTTACCTGTCAGACAGATCTGGAGTTGTTCCTCTGTTGTCACCCCTTCTGGTGCAGGTGGATGTCTCTGACAGAAGGACGTCTCTGTGACTGGAGCAGGTGGATGCCTCTGACAGAACAACGCCTCTGTGACTGGAGCAGGTGGATATATCTGAGAGAAAGCCACCTCTGTGCAGGTGTTTTTCCCTTATGCAAAAAATCCTCCCTCCTTAATGGCGTATGAAAAGCGTTCGGTGCAAAGAGCCTGTTGTGACAGAAATTAGATAAGGCTCTTTAGAAGTCCTCTAGCGAGATGGGCAACGAAATATAAAGATGTGAGAAAATATGTCTGTGTATCTAAAACACAGTTTTAAAAAGATTTCACCCAAAACACATTCATCCTAGGTTTTGGTCTGTGTTTGCGTGTGTGAGGGTTTGTTTATGTGTGGGTGTGTATTTGTGTATGTGTATGTGTGTGGGTGTGTTTGTGTGTATGTGTGGTATGAAAGCAGAGAGGTCATCAGGAGTTGCATTTGCATGAGTTCCTCGACCGTACTGTGCCTCTTTGTTGTTTGAGGAAACATCCTGAACTCAAACCTAGAGTGAACATTCTTAATTAGAACCTAGGGTAAACATTCTTAACTCTAATCTAGAGTGAACATTCTTAACTCAACCCTAGAGTGAACATTCTTAACTCTAACCTAGGGTGAACATTCTTAACTCTAACCTAGGGTGAACATTCTTAACTCTAACCTAGGGTGAACATTCTTAACTCTAACCTAGGGTGAACATTCTTAACTCTAACCTAGGGTGAACATTCTTAACTCTAACCTAGGGTGAACATTCTTAATTCTAACCAGTCCAGGAAAATGGTAATCTTGTACTATGGTGCGCACCAAGGCAGACAGACTGAAGAAGTTCACTCCACAGAGCTTAACGTAGGAATCTTCTAATCAGCCATTGTAACATTATAGTGTATATGCCCTCTGAGTATAAGGGGTGTCCCCCCGTATTCAAGAGTCCCAGGGCCATCAGACACTCTGACCTGGCCGGGGAAGGGGTGAGAGCTATTTCACACCTCCCTCAGGTCAGAGTCATCCTAACAGAATACACACCAGAAATGTTTACATTCTAGCCTAAATCCAAATCAAACAGCAATTACAACTATATATAAGATGCATTGAATTTTCGACTTTGGTATATCATTAATAACTCTGACACTTAAATTCTGATTCCTTCACATGGCATGTCTCAGAATGTTTGATCACACTGAAGAGTTACACGTGTACCAACACTCTCCTTCACATGGCATGTCTCAGCATGTTTGATAATGCCTAGTCATGGCTGTATGGCTGCATACTGCACCTCTTGGTTTATTACTACATTTTACGGAACCTGCCCCAGATATATTCTATCAGGCAGTAGTATGAGCATCAGAGCCTGATTCTTTGTTGACATGCCCTTGAGCTATAGCCATGGCAGGTCTTTAGCAAGAGACAACACATAGTGGTCATAATTGCTAATCTCTCGGGATGTTCTTGAAGAGAATGTCAACAGGCATGCGTGGGACTCTACCATACATAAGGTAAAATGGGTGATAGCCTGTGGTTTCATGTACCGTGCAATTGTACATAAACTGTCCACAGTCGTATGAGAGCGCTCAGGAGGTCAGTGATGCAGTCGTATGAGAGCGGTCAGGAGGTCAGGAGGTCAGTCGTATGAGAGCGGTCAGGAGGTCAGGAGGTCAGTCGTATGAGAGCGGTCAGGAGGTCAGGAGGTCAGTCGTATGAGAGCGGTCAGGAGGTCAGGAGGTCAGTCGTATGAGAGCGGTCAGGAGGTCAGGAGGTCAGTCGTATGAGAGCGGTCAGGAGGTCAGGAGGTCAGTCGTATGAGAGCGGTCAGGAGGTCAGTCGTATGAGAGCGGTCAGGAGGTCAGTGATGCAGTCGTATGAGAGCGGTCAGGAGGTCAGGAGGTCAGCGATGCAGTCGTATGAGAGCGGTCAGGAGGTCAGGAGGTCAGTCGTATGAGAGCGGTCAGGAGGTCAGGAGGTCAGTCGTATGAGAGCGGTCAGGAGGTCAGTGATGCAGTCTTATGAGAGCGGTCAGGAGGTCAGGAGGTCAGTGATGCAGTCGTATGAGAGCGGTCAGGAGGTCAGGAGGTCAGTGATGCAGTCGTATGACAGCGGTCAGGAGGTCAGTCGTATGAGAGTGGTCAGGAGGTCAGGAGGTCAGTCGTATGAGAGCGCTCAGGAGGTCAGGAGGTCAGTCGTATGAGAGCGGTCAGGAGGTCAGTGATGCAGTCGTATGAGAGCGGTCAGGAGGTCAGTGATGCAGTCGTATGAGAGCGGTCAGGAGGTCAGTCGTATGAGAGCGGTCAGGAGGTCAGGAGGTCAGTCGTATGAGAGCGGTCAAGAGGTCAGTCGTATGAGAGCGGTCAGGAGGTCAGTCGTATGACAGCGGTCAGGAGGTCAGTCGTATGAGAGCGGTCAGGAGGTCAGTCGTATGAGAGCGGTCAGGAGGTCAGTGATGCAGTCGTATGAGAGCGGTCAGGAGGTCAGGAGGTCAGTGATGCAGTCGTATGAGAGCGGACAGGAGGTCAGTCGTATGAGAGCGGTCAGGAGGTCAGTGATGCAGTTGTATGAGAGCGGTCAGGAGGTCAGTCGTATGAGAGCGCTCAGGAGGTCAGTCGTATGAGAGCGCTCAGGAGGTCAGTCGTATGAGAGCGGACAGGAGGTCAGTCGTATGAGAGCCCTCAGGAGGTCAGTCGTATGAGAGCGCTCAGGAGGTCAGTCGTATGAGAGCGCTCAGGAGGTCAGGAGGTCATTGATGCAGTTGTATGAGAGCGGTCAGGAGGTCAGTGATGCAGTTGTATGAGAGCGGTCAGGAGGTCAGTGATGCAGTTGTATGAGAGCGCTCAGGAGGTCAGGAGGTCAGTGATGCAGTCGTATGAGAGCGGTCAGGAGGTCAGTGATGCAGTCGTATGACAGCGCTCAGGAGGTCAGTCGTATGAGAGCGCTCAGGAGGTCAGTCGTATGAGAGCGCTCAGGAGGTCAGTCGTATGACAGCGGACAGGAGGTCAGTCGTATGAGAGCGGTCAGGAGGTCAGTCGTATGAGAGCGCTCAGGAGGTCAGTCGTATGAGAGCGGTCAGGAGGTCAGGAGGTCAGTGATGCAGTCGTATGACAGCGGTCAGGAGGTCAGTCGTATGAGAGCGGTCAGGAGGTCAGGAGGTCAGTCGTATGAGAGCGGTCAGGAGGTCAGTCGTATGAGAGCGGTCAGGAGGTCAGTCGTATGAGAGCGCTCAGGAGGTCAGTCGTATGAGAGCGCTCAGGAGGTCAGTGAACTCTTCAGGGAGGATTTGTTGAGCTCTGGGAGGCCAGAACACCAAAGCACAGACACATGGTCCAGAGTCCAACAGAGGAACTTTCACAGGCTGGAGTTCAAAGCTAGTGTAGGAAGTAGATTATTGACAGCATGCGGCCAGTTGATCAGGGTGAACTCAGAGAAGAAGATAATCTGCTGTACAGCAATAAGCACCCTCAAAAAAACATTTCAAAACAGCATATACGGTCTGTGCGAAAGACTTATGATGGTAGGTATGGTCTACGCCCTGCAGGGGGCGCTAGCTCTGTAAACACTGTTAGGGAGAGGAGTATGAAGCAGTCTATCTGGGTGGCTTGGGCCCTCTTCCTCTTTCAGTCATTCACACAAGTTTGACTGGATGTCATTTTCATTGTTCGCCATAAAGATGCAGTGAAGGGAAGAAGGTTCTGAGGAAGTTCAAATCATGTCTATGCATTCTGTGTCTGAAGTTCTAGTCATGTCTATGCATTCTGTGTCTGTAGTTCTAATCATGTTCTAATCATGTCTGTGCATTCTGTGTCTGTAGTTCTAATCATGTCTATGCATTCTGTGTCTGGAGTTCTAATCATGTCTGTGCATTCTGTGTCTGTAGTTCTAATCATGTTCTAATCATGTCTTTGCATTCTGTGTCTGTAGTTCTAATCATGTTCTAATCATGTCTATGCATTCTGTGTCTGTAGTTCTAATCATGTCTATGCATTCTGTGTCTGTAGTTCTAATCATGTCTATGCATTCTGTGTCTGGAGTTCTAATCATGTCTGTGCATTCTGTGTCTGTAGTTCTAATCATGTTCTAATCATGTCTTTGCATTCTGTGTCTGTAGTTCTAATCATGTTCTAATCATGTCTGTGCATTCTGTGTGTGTAGTTCTAATCATGTTCTAATCATGTCAGTGCATTCTGTGTCTGTAGTTCTAATCATGTTCTAATCATGTCTGTGCATTCTGTGTGTGTAGTTCTAATCATGTTCTAATCATGTCTATGCATTCTGTGTGTGTAGTTCTAATCATGTTCTAGTCATGTCTATGCATTCTGTGTGTGTAGTTCTAATCATGTTCTAGTCATGTCTATGCATTCTGTGTCTGTAGTTCTAATCATGTCTATGTCATGGTAATGAAAATCCTTTTTAAGGACTGAACTGGAAACCTGTGACAATGTTTTAGCATGGCTTCAGAATGAGTATTAGTAAAAGGCATGGCCACAGAATGAGAATTAGTAAAAGTATTACAGGTCTATTTTTGTTTCTTGCACATTCAGTTAGTCATTAGGGACTACACAAGAAGAGAGGGAGAAGACATGAAGAGAGGGAGAAGACAAGAAGAAAGGGAGAAGACAAACGCTTAGTTAATAAACAAAGGACGTAACTAATCAATAAAGAAAAAACATTAAAAAATAAAACATTTCAGTCAAATAGGATTCGCAAGAGCTCTCTCCTGCAGGACTACTTTAAAAATAAGCTTCCCTACCTGGTCCAGGTGAGGAAGTACTGCTGATGAAGAGAAACACGCATTGCACTGTGTGTGTGTTTGTGTGTGTGTGTGTGTGTGTGTGTGTGTGTGTGTGTGTGTGTGTGTGTGTGTGTGTGTGTGTGTCTGTGTGTGTGTGTGTGTGTGTGTGTGTGTGTGTGTGTGTGTGTGTGTCTGTGTGTGTGCACTTTTATGCTTATGTTCTCATGTACACAAAACACGTTTCCAGGTTTTATGAATAAACACACTTTTATTCCATTTTAAGTAATGTAAGTAAGTAAGTGCATGTAGCAGTGGAGCAATCAACTGTGTTCAACGACATGAACTCCTTTGGCAAAAACCATGTTCACTGTTCTAAGCTTTATGCTCTACAAAAACACATCTGAGCAATGCAGGTAACCTTCAATGCAAAAACCTTTATAACCACCAGAACACTTCATGCTTCACCCCACATTATAGCAAGTGCTCTCTTACAGTACGATTACTTTGTCACTCAAAATACAATGGACAACACCCTGAAGCATTGCATATCAATTAAATGCATATATTATACAATGCCGTATCCTGAATTTTTGCATAGATTAGTGTTGCACTGCAAAAAAAAATAGGATCCATATCAGTTACGTTTTACAGTAATGGTTAACATATGTGCCCTTAACTAAAGAGTCACCAAAGGAATGCTCCAAGGGACATCTCATTCTTCAGAAGATTCAGATCCAGATTTCACAGCAGGTCTACCTGACAGGCAGTGTCCACGTGTAGTTCTCCTGCATTCTCTCTGCATACTCAATTTAAAGACCATACACATCGCACATGGACTCGTGCCGAGACCAGAGTGACGATCTCAGACAGCAGAGAGGCGCCTGGAGCCGGCGTCTGGAGTTTGTTCTGGCGTCCATCGGCTATGCTGTGGGCCTGGGGAACGTCTGGAGGTTTCCTTACCTGTGCTTCAGGAGTGGGGGAGGTAAGGACGAACTGATGATGAAGAAAAACACGCATTTTACACGTGTAAACATGTGTGTGTGTGTGTGTGTGTGTGTGTGTGTGTGTGTGTGTGTGTGCACTTGTGCTCAGGTACACAAAACATGTTTCCAGGTTTTATGAATAAACACACTTATATTGCATTTTAATTTGCTTCTAGTAAATTGTATTCATGAACTCCTTTGGCACAAACCATGCTCACTGTTCTAAGCTTTATGCTTTACATACACACATCTGAGCAATGCAGGTCACCTTCAATGCAAAAAGCTTCATAGCCACCAGAACACTTCATACTTCACCCAAAAGTTACTCATGCTGCCAAAACTATAGCAAAAGAATACTGCTATATGCTCTATGGTTCTATTTGTGTGTTAAACTCTAGAACACTGCTATATGCTCTAGAACACTGCTATATGCTCTATGGTTCTATTTGTGTGTTAAACTCTAGAACACTGCTATATGCTCTAGAACACTGCTATATGCTCTATGGTTCTATTTGTGCGTTAAACTCTAGAACACTGCTATATGCTCTAGAACACTGCTATATGCTCTATGGTTCTATTTGTGTGTTAAACTCTAGAACACTGCTATATGCTCTAGAACACTGCTATATGCTCTATGGTTCTATTTGTGTGGTAAACTCTAGAACACTGCTATATGCTCTAGAACACTGCTATATGCTCTATGGTTCTATTTGTGTGTTAAACTCTAGAACACTGCTATATGCTCTAGAACACTGCTATATGCGCTATGGTTCTATTTGTGTGGTAAACTCTAGAACACTGCTATTTGCTCTAGAACACTGCTATATGCTCTATGGTTCTATTTGTGTGTTAAACTATAGAACACTGCTATATGCTCTATGGTTCTATTTGTGTGTTAAACTGTAGAACACTGCCATATGCTCTAGAACTCTTGTATATGCTCGATGGTTCTATTTTTGTTGTAAACTATAGAATACTGCTATATGCTCTATGGTTCTACTTGTGTGTTAAACTCTAGAACACTGCTATATGCTCTATGGTTCCAATTTTTGTGTTAAACTCTAGAACACTGCTATATGCTCTATGGTTCTATTTGTGTGGTAAACTATAGGACGCTGAGGAATGTGGACAGGGTCTACACCAAAGACTCTTTACATTTTTGCTGAATTGTTACTTAACATAAACATTTACCATAGCATAACATAAACATTTTTGACTCACATTCTGCGAGTGCGACTCTGAGAACAATACTCAGTCTTTCTGGTAGAGCAAGTCTTTCTAGTAGAACAAGTCTGCAAACTACTTTTCATTTCCAGTACAGAAACAGAACTAATAACTGCTGTAAATAATCTCTCCCAGGAAGACTGCTTTTGGCAATTAAAGTACATTGTACTAAAAAAAGAACTTACACACAGTATTGTTGTACCAGGATTCACAACCAGGGCCCAGGAGGAGAAGGAAGGGGAACACTTCACTTTAGGGAACATTGTTAGCCATTAACAAAACAAATGCCTTTTTTTGGTGCCTGGTACGGTCCGCATTATTCATTTGTCAGGACAGTATTCACCAATCTCTTATTCTCAAAGTAATAGGTCATTCATTCTTGGTACATCCTTAAGCTTTGGTTGTCTTAACCTAAGCTTTCGATGAATAGCAAGCATCAAACTATAAGGTTTATATTCTTTGAATATACTGTCTGGTAAATCTACAGTATATCGCACTATTACATGTGGTAAATCAACAGTATATCGCACTATTGCGTGTGGTAAATCAACAGTATATCGCACTATTGCGTGTGGTAAATCTACAGTATATTGCACTATTACATGTGGTAAATCAACAGTATATCGCACTATTGCGTGTGGTAAATCTACAGTATATTGCACTATTACATGTGGTAAATCGACTGTAGATCGCACTATTGTGTGTGTTAAATAAACTGTAAATGACACTATTACGTGTTGTAAATCGACTGTAGATTGCACTATTGCGTGAGGTAAATCAACTGTAGATTGCACTATTGCGTGAGGTAAATCAACTGTAGATTGCACTATTGCGTGTGGTAAAGTTTCATTCCTGGGTCACTTTCTTTCATTGAGAGCCCATGACTTACATTAGTAATACTACATCTATATTTGACCTTTATACATATGCATTACAATGCAAATATGGCCACTTCTGTATAGATGCTAACAAACAAAACACAACAAAAAATGTGTGTGTCTGCGTGTGTGTGTGTGTGTTTCCCCCAGGTGCATTCTTCATCCCCTACGTCATCATGCTGTTTCTCTGTGCCTTGCCACTGTTGCTGATGGAGTTCACCGTCGGCCAGTTTACACAGTGTGGGCCTGTTCAAGCTTTTCGGAAAATATGCCCATTGCTCAAAGGTAAGATATTCATTCATCCATGCATCCATTTTATCACCTTTACTTGAGTCTCTCCACTCTGTGTTTCTGTGTGTGTGTGTGTGTGTATGTGTGTGTGTGTGTGTGTGTGTGTGTGTGTGTGTGTGTGTGTGTGTGTGTGTGTGTGTGTCATCATAGGAATTGGAATGGGCACTGTGGTGGTGTCCTTCATCCTGATTGGCTACTTCAACACCATCATGAGCTGGATCCTCTTCTACCTCTTCAGGTGTGTGTGTGTGTGTGTGTGTGTGTGTGTGTGTGTGTGTGTGCGGGAGTGTGCGTGCGTGTGCGCGTGCGTGAGCGTGTGCGTGTGCGTGTGCGTGTGCGTGCGCGTGCGTGTGCGTGTGCGTGTGTGCGTGTGCGTGTGCGTGTGCGTGTGTGTGTGTGTGCATGCGTGTGTGTGTGTGTACTTCAACACCCTCATGAGCTGGATCCTCTTCTACCTCTTCAGCTCCTTCAGTTCTCCTCTGCCATGGCAGTCATGCAACAACACGTGGAACGTACTAGAAAACTGCTCTGTTGAGTTTACTGTCAATGACACGGCTCAACAGTCAGCCAGCCAGCAGTTTTTTAAGTAAGTACTCTAGAGTCTCATAAGGTTGATGGCTGGTTTGAAACGAACTGTAAAGTTTTGTAAAATAAAGTATTATAGTATTCAAATAAAGTTTTGTATGTTGTGCGTAGCTACAGGCTCCTGGAAATCAGTACAGGTCTTGAAAACATGGGCAGCATACGCTGGGAACTGTTTGCTTGCCTTATCCTTGCCTGGGCGATAGAGTACTTCAGCATCTTCAAAGGGGTAAAATTCACTGGCAAGGTATGTCCATGATTTCCTGTCTTCCTCTTCTCGTCTTTCTCATATGGCAGCTGTGAGTTGCAGCAAGGCAGGTAGAATGAACTAGACCAGGGGTGGCTAACCAGTCCAGCTCAAAGAGCCACAACAAAACCCAACACCATTTCGAAGTGCCTCACAAATGTAGCATCCCACTTTTGGGGGTGGATAAGCCCCTACATTAAACAATATTTTTTCCCTGTGACCAAGCAAAACTAGGGGGGTCTGGGGGCATGCTCCCCCATAAGATTTATTTTGAAAATAACCTTTTAAATAGTGTCCTCTAGTGGGTTTTAGGAAGAGAAATAAACACATTTAGATTTAAAATATGGCACAAATATAAACATATTGAAGACATTTGCTGAGATGTTGTGTTGGATGTGTGTGAAGCAGGAGCACTCTGACCTGGGAGAGAAAGCTTAGGAGCAGCTACTACCCTTTGCCTCCACATATTTATGTGAGGCCTCCTTCTCTGCAATGACTGACAAAGCATTGGAACAGACTGTGCCTCGAGAAGAGCTTAATCACAGCAGTTGCCTACCCATTTTTGAAAATAACCTTTTAAATAGTGTCCTCTAGTGGGTTTTATGTAGTCTGGGAAGTCCCGCCCCTCTTCTTCCGGCCAATTTGATTTTGCCTCTGAAGTGGGTCTGGCAAACTTTGGATAGCAGTTCATTTCAACATTTCCAGAATATCTGGAACCAATCACAAACTGGCTTTTGGCTACCTGGCGTGCCATTGGTGGCTTTAAAATAACCACGTCTACGTAACAAAAGCGAAAGCAAAGAGAAAAGCACAGCAAAACTATATACTGCTCTCGCGGCTGTCTTGGATGTTTTCAAAGGCAAGTTTTCTTTGAAAATAGAACAGAAACCTGCTCTGGAACAATTCATACAGAAAAAAGATGTGTTTGCTTTATTACCAATCGTTGTATCGTTGTATAGTATCGTTGGTCTGATTGGTTAAAGGCGTGTCCAATTACGTGACTGAAGTGGACCTCCATTTAGTACTTCGCCAGACTAACTGAGCAAATGAAATGCAGTAAAGGGGCGGGGAATTCCCAGACAAGGTTTTATGAAGAGCAATTAACGAATGTAGATTTTAAATATGCCACAAAAATAAACATATTGAAGACATCTTTTGAGATAGGTGCTAACTATAGATAATGTCAGATATCCTCTGTTCAATTTTCAAACTCTCCCTCACTATATTACTTTTTTGCTCGAGCAATATTCCATGACACCTGATACGATGCCAACGTGAACGTTTCAGAGTACTTCAGAGTACATTTCCAAAAAACCGAGTCTGTTTCTCTGACTGACGTTTCAAAGTGTGTACCTTGTGCCTGCCCATCTCTGTGCCTTTAGGAACTCCTGGGCTATGTTAGCATTGTGTGTGGAGAGACGGCGCTCCAAGTTTGAGTCTTTAAAATGCGACAGTGACGTCTGGCATATTAAGCAGAGGGGTTTTCCATTTTGCGCCGCAAATAATTCCTCCCATTCAGGCAAGAACGTATCTTCACATTTTCGCTTAGCTTTACGCTTTGCTGGATCCATGGCATTTTATCAGTAGCTACTGCTAGTCTGGCTAGTAACTCTAGCCAGACTAGCTACACATTAACGTTACTTGAAGACATCTCTCAAGATCGCGTGATGACAAAATATACATGAATAAATACCCCATTCAAATCGGGCAGCTTTTTGTCTGTATTTCCAAATATATTGCGTGCAAAATGTGCATTTTAGATATTTGTTTTACATTATGAAAATTCTATACACCAAGAGAAAAGTGAGTGAGCACTCGAGCTGGAGCCTAGCCCCACGTCAGCCGGCAAAGAGCCGCGGGTTCGCCACCCCTGAACTAGACAGAGCAATGAAACATTCATAGAATTAGAAAGATTCTACTGTAGCAACCCTGTATAACATTCTAAAGCTGTGTTCCATGAAGGAGTGTCACCATGTACCACCAAACATTCCGCTGGAGAACTTTCACCATGGAGATGAACCACAGCCCACAACTCTGTGCCATCTGTCATGGCAACAGCTGTGTGGAACACACCCTCTCTGTCCTCCACAGGTGTAGCCTACTTCACAGTGCAGTTCCTTCCCTCTCCTATAGGTGGTGTAGCCTATTTCACAGTGCAGTTCCTTCCCTCTCCTACAGGTGGTGTATTTCACAGTGCAGTTCCTTCCCTCTCCTGTAGGTGGTGTATTTCACGGCGTTGTTTCCCTACACCATCCTCTTCATCCTGCTGGTCTTCACCACCAGACTGCCGGGGGCCGCAGAAGGCATTCTCTTCTTCCTCACGCCTAAGTGGCACAAACTGAAAGAGGTCCAGGTGAGGACCTCACACACACATCCCCCCCCCCCCCCCCCCACACACACACACACACACACACACATGAAAGAGGTCCCGTTAATGACCTCACACACACACACACACACACACACACACCAACACACACATGAAAGAGGTAAAGGGAAGGACCTCACACACACACACACCAACACACATATTCAACACACACATGAAAGAGGTCCCGTTAGGGACCTCACACACACACACACACCAACTAACACATGAAAGAGGTCCCTTTAAGAACCTCACACACACACACACACACACACACACCAACACACACATGAAAGAGGTCCAGGTGAGGACCTCACACACACACACACCAACACACACATGAAAGAGGTCCCGTTAAGGACCTCACACACACACACACACCAACACACATATTCAACACACACATGAAAGAGGTCCTGTTAAGGACCTCACACACACACACACACCAACACACATATTCAACACACACATGAAAGAGGTCCAGGTGAGGACCTCACACACACACCAACACACACACACACACACACTCACACACACACACACACACACACAAACACACTCACACACACACACACACACACACACACACACACACAAACACACTCACACACACACACACACACACACACACACACACATGAAAAAGGTCCCGTTAAGGACCTCACACACACACACACCAACACACACATGAAAGAGGTCCAGTTAAGGACCTCACACACACACACACACCCCCACACGCACACCCATACACACACACACACACACCAACACACACATGAAGAGGTCCAGGTGAGGACCTCACACACACACACACACATGAAAGAGGTCCAGGTGAGGACCTCCCTCACACACACACACACACACACCAACACACACATGAAGAGGTCCAGGTGAGGACCTCACACACACACACACACATGAAAGAGGTCCAGGTGGGGACCTCACACACACACACACAAACAAACCAACACAAACATGGAAGTGTCACTGTCAATCATAATCGATATTCTTAGGTAAATTACATTTAGCAATAAAACCACTAACCAAGCTGTTTTCTTCTGCAGTGTCTGAATTATGGTTATTAACCCTTAAACATTCAACCTTCCCTCTCTCTCAGGTCTGGATTGATGCTCTTTCACAGATCTTCTTTTCCATCGGTGTCGGGTTTGGAGTCATGGTCTCCATGGCCAGCTACAACAACTTCAACAACAACATCCTCAGGTTGTAAAAAAAGCATACAGGGTTTTTGATCAAAATAAGAGAGTTATGTTGACAAAAACAAAGATACTTTAAGACTATGTTAGCTGTTAGCTGCAAGACTGAAAAAGTATATTTTGTTAGTTTTGTTTTGTTCTCCATTGCCAGCTACAACAACTACAACTTTCTCAGGTTGTAAAAGGCCTCAAAAGGTAGACAAATGTTGATCGGGACAAATGTCTTTTTGTTAGAAGTGAAAGTTCAATTTAGTTGCCATTTATAAGCATAAGTAATTAGACACATTGCTTTTCAGAGCTTAAAGTTTAGATAGATGTAATGCCAGTGAATACAGATAAAATAGGAAATAGCAATTAGATAGAGTCAGCAGTGATGTAATCAATCCTCTCCTCTTCAGAGATGCTCTGATCGTAATCATGGCCAACTCAGCCACCAGTGTGTTCTCTGGTTTCGTGGTCTTTTCTGCTCTTGGATACATGGCCCACAAACGTAGTGTCACCTTAGAGGATCTTGCTGTTGAAGGTAATTGTAAAATGATGGGTCTGTCTACTCAGAATCAGAATCAGAATCAGATTTTATTTGCCAAGTAAGAACAAACAAGGAATTTGACCTGGTGAACTGACTCTCAATGTGCTTACACATATATTACACAAAATATACATTACAACACCATACAAAAACAAACACAATATATTACACAAAATATACATTACAACACAATACAAAAACAAACACAATACAATAGAAAAACAAACAGTGCAATGGAATACTCAGTCACATAATGTGTTTGAATTGTCATTGAAATGAATTAATTTTGTGTTCACATATTAGCTGTGTAACTCTCCCCTCAGGGCCAGGCCTTGCGTTTGTAGTTTATCCTGAGATCTTGGCCACCCTGCCCGTTCCCCAGCTATGGGCTTTCCTCTTCTTCCTCATGCTGCTCTGCTTGGGATTGGACAGTCAGGTAACACACACTCACGTGAACAAACAGTGAGGTAAAACACACTCACGTAAATACACAGTCAGGTAACACACACTCATGTGAACAAACAGTCAGGTAACACTAACTCATGAAACAGTCTGGTAACACACACTCACGTGAACAAACAGTCAGGTGACACACACTCACGTTAATACACAGTCAGGTAACACACACTCTCATTAACAAACAGTCAGGTAACACACACTCACGTGAACAAACAGTCAGGTGACACACACTCACGTAAATACACAGTCAGGTGACACACACTCACGTAAATACACAGTCAGGTAACACACACTCTCGTAAACAAACAGTCAGGTAACACACACTCACGTGAACAGACAGTGAGGTAACACACACTCACGTGAACAAACAGTCAGGTAACACACACTCACGTGAACAAACAGTCAGGTAACACACACTCATGAAACAGTCACGTAACACACAATATCGAACCACTGGTTGGCTCAAGTCTCTGCTCCCTGCAGTTTGCCCACCTAGAGCTGCTGGCCACCACGGTGATGGATGGGGTCGGTCCGAAGCTGCCCCCATCTCTGAGACGAAAGGAGGTCGTGGTGCTCTTGGTGTGCTTACCCAGCTTCCTGGTGGGCCTGCCCTGTGTTTTCCAGGTAGCTCGCCATGTGTGTGTGTGTGTGTGTGTGTGTGTGTGTGTGTGTGTGTGTGTGTGTGTGTGTGTGTGTGTGTGTGTGTGTGTGTGTGTGTGTGAGTGTGTGTGTGTATGTGTGTGTGTGTGTGTGTGTGCTTCCTGGTGGGCCTGCCCTGTGTTTTCCAGGTAGCTCACACACACCTGCACCACTGCACACACACACACACCTGCACCACTCTACTGTAACTTCACTCTTCCAGGTAGCTCAAACTCTTCCTGGCCTGAAGTGACTCTCTGTGATCCTCCTCTGTCTCCACCCCAGATTAGGGCCAGATCAAGGCCAGATTAGGGCCAGATTAGGGCAGATATAAACTATAAACTAAGATTAAAGATAATTCAAGAAATGAACCAAAGTGACTGTGAAGTAAAATAGTGATATAATTATAATTATAATAACCAAAACTATAGTAATACTATACACATAGGTACTGGTTTGGTTGCAGCGTAGGGTCTATATATCTATATATGTAAGGGCTTGTACTTCCCTGACTAGCTCCCTTGTTACCCACACAGGGTAGGGTCTACATGTACTTCCCTGACTAGCTCCCTTGTTACCCACACAGGGTAGGGTCTACATGTACTTCCCTGACTAGCTCCCTTGCGCACAAAGCGTAGGGTCTATATATCTATATATGTAAGGGCCTGTACTACCCTGACTAGCACACAGCGTATGGTCTATATACACACACAGCGTAGGGTCTATATATCTATATATGTAAGGGCCTGTGCTTCCCTGACTAGCACACAGCGTATGGTCTATATACACACACAGCGTAGGGTCTATATCTATATTTGTAAGGGCCTGTGCTTCCCTGACTAGCACACAGCGTATGGTCTATATACACACACAGCGTAGGGTCTATATATCTATATATGTAAGGGCCTGTACTTCCCTGACTGGCTCCCTTGCACACACAGCGCAGGGTCTATATATCTAAGGGTCTGTGCTTTCTTGACTAGCTATCTTGCACACACAGCGTATGGTCTATATACACACACAGCGTAGGGTCTATATATCTACACTGTAAAAAAACAACCTAATTTTACAGTTAATAACTCTACATTTTTACAGTGGTTTTCTGTTTTTTGAAATTGTATACAAAACTACATATAATAATGGAGGTTAACTATAAATTAAAAACACGACTCCTATTTTAAGGATAATGCCAATAATGACAAATTACATGGATTTCAATTTTTTTTACAGAAAATAACTGTATTATTTATACATACATTTTCCATTTTTCTGAAATACATGCAAATGTAAATAAAATTTCACTGATAATCTGTAATTTAATATGTAGCTCATTATATTATGGTTTATGTACATACTAACAATTTAGCATGATTCTATGTAAATTTACAGTGAATTCTTCACTAATTCAGCATAAACATTTTTGCAAACCCATTTTCATTTAACCTGTTAGAACCTTGATGTTTTTTCCTAAATGACCTAAAAATTCCATGCCCAAATGTAAAGGCTTACTTTTGAGTTTTAGGCACAGTATGGTGGAAAATTTCAATTTGATGTTACAGAGTACCCGTCAAGCTATGAGTACCATATATGATATCTGAAATTTTAGAAAGATGTCGATAACCTTCCCAAAATGTAGGCGCTCCCTATTTTTTTTCATTTACATCTAGATTACTGTGGATGTAAGTAGGAAAATGAATAGAAATGCCCAGTTTTGTCATATAATTGTGTGCCCCCAAGGGTATGCCATCACGAACAAATTTGGAACTGATATCTCATCCCAATCAAAAGTTAGAATATAAATAATCGGTGAGCCCTCCATACACTTCCGTGACTTTTGCTGCTTTTTGATTATACCAGACTCTATTTCAATCTTCTCGTCATCCAACCGTTGAAGCTCTTCCAATACTACTGTTACCCCATAAAAACAATCTTTTTGGGGGCTGGCTCTCTGTTTTATTTTTAGAAGCCATGATGATGTAGAATAAATGTGTTTTGTTGTGCACCTGAATTACGTTATAGAACTGTCAAAACTTGCGTGGCTAAACGGCAAAACAAATGCACGTGAATTACTGATTACATTCCACCTTCTCTGTTGTGCACTCGGATATCTTTGCATCTCATTGGTCTACAGTCATGATTGACACATGTGTGGACCAGTCAAGGAAAGTATTAGTTTATGTTTTTCACGCACAGACTTAGCAGAGTTTACCATAGCAACCATGGACATATGATAGCAACAAAATAGTCTTGGGTGCGCGCATTGTGTCAGACTGACAGGTCAGTCAACCTATGATATTAGTTACAGGTTCCCGTATCTTGCTGGCTGATTGGGTTATCCTGATAAGATAAGACTCTGTAAAAGGTCGGGATAGCCTTCACGCTTAGAGCAAGATGTTACTCATAAGAGGACTCAGGAGGTTGAAGATGTTAGAAAGATGGGTATTTTTATTAACCCAAATAAGGCACAAAGGCAGTTAAAACACTGACAATACTAAATCAATATAAAAAATACAGTTTTCACTAAGGACAAATGCATGAAGCCACCAACAAATAAGCAATTCACATAAGACCACATGTATAAAAAGGACCATTAACTGGTTAGTGAGAGTCCTTATTAAACACGATCACTCTCACTACGAAACAAAACAAAAGCAAATAAAAGGACCAAGGTAACTAGCCCATCGTGAGAGCTCCAAGGACTTACGTCCTATTAAACTGGCAACTTTCCTGAACAAAGAACAAAGGTAAGTTTAAGTAGCCTTGACAAGCCCCTTGAATTGGCTCATACCAATCATTGATTTCAGGTGTGTCAATCAGCAAGGCACCAACACCTGTGGCTCACAGCAGCCATACCTAAACAATCAAACTCCCAATCAACTAGGAAACACAGACTACACATGGTAGCAATTAGGCTTGGTGCCGGCATAGCCGACACATAATAAAGCAGCCAAATCTCATTAAACATAAACTCCATATATCGCGCCATCTTCACAACACAAACTTAGGCTAGCTTTACACGACAACGATCTGAACGCAAACCGCAAAAGTGGCGTTGCGTTCCCACTTTTTATTTCGCGTTTAGACGAGAGTCTTTGGGTGGAAATCTGCATGCAGACGGTGACGCAAAAGTGTGTGAAATTGAACTTAACGGTGCAGACGTGGAGGTACCTACTGCAGGATGTATATGTGTCCATTCTATTCCACTATGGCTATTTTAACGCGATTGGGTGCTTATTTATTTATTCATTCACTTACATTTGCAGTGTTCGTGTACATTTACATTTAGCAAACGCCTTTGGCCAAAGCGACGTAGGCTACAAGGGATAGAACAGACAAGCTTCGAGACCTAGTGTAATTAATGCGCCTTCTCTGTTCTGTTTTATCTGTGATTACTCGGCTTATTTGCTGAAATGACTCCTGGATAGATATCAAAGCAACTTGAATCTCCGACTGATGGAAATAATCCGACATGTTTGTTGTTGTTTGGCTGTATGCACATGGATATGATGTCAACGCGTATGCGAGGATAGCCAGCATGAGCAGCTCAGAGCACACTTTTGCGTTTTCAACCCTTTAGACGGGAACGCGACGGTGGAGCGTTTTTAAGATTTCCACTCTGGAGGGTGGGTTCATTTTTTTGCGTTTTTAAGCCCCAAAAACGCTGTCGCCGTCTAAACAAAAGGCACATCTGATAAAATATTTTGTCGGTTTCACCCGGGAGCGTTGTCGTGTAAAGCCACCCTTAGACACTAAACACCGGTTGACAAACGGTATGAAATATGACAATATGATTATTGTTAAACTAAATAAACAGAAAATTTCAGAGACAAGACATTGAATGTGTGCTGATTTTAACTGAACAAAGACATGAACATCAAACATGTAACACACACACACACCAAAACACCTTCACCCAGTCCACAAAAGCAGCAGCCTACAGGCTGCAGTGGTGGGTCACACAGGTGCCCCGTCACAGACTCACTTTGTTCATTCGGTTAAAATCAAGCCACCCCTGAACTAAACACCACTATACATATTTGGGACCCATTCTAACGGCATCGGCAAGCCTGGTCTAGTCACACAAGAGCATTGTCCAAATTCCCTAATGCTGAATGGGCACTAAATCCAACAGACCCACTCCAAAATCTTGTGGAAAGACTTCCTATAAGAGAGGCAACTGTTATAGAGTAGTTTTGGAATGAGATGTGCGTGAAACTCATATATGTGTGATGATCAGGTGTCCCAATACTTTTGACCTGACCTAACCTTGGATCTGGCTGGCCCAGAGCAATGCAGAACAATAAAGACGAGACAAGGGGGAAATTACTTTGCAATGGACTGACTCACTCCATGTAGTTTAATATGAGTCTGAAGTCAAATGTTTTAACTTTTGTGGGTAGAGGCTATTGTGATGTTCCTGCTGAGCTCCGCTCCGGCCACGCCCCCTTCAATCACACAAGCACATACACCTGTTTCACTCTCACTCATGCTCTCAGCTGCATGTCATCAGTATCATTCACCATCCCAGCTGCACTGCATTCAGGTCCCAAATCACATGATCACACACACCTGATTCACTCCTATATATAACCTGCACTCCCCTCACTCCGTGTTTGGTTTCGTCGCTACAAGGGTGAAACCTTTGCCCAAGTCTTCTAAATCTGTGGCCCACTCTACGTCCCTGGGATTCCGCCTTCCGGCCACCGGCAACTACAACCCCATTGTCAGCTGGCTTCCAGCCCAGCAAGCTCTCTGTCCGTGGGCGTCCAGCCCCGCAAGCTCCCTGTCTGCTGGCTTCCGAGTCAGCCATTTCGGTGCCGGCAGACTTTTAGGACTGCATTATCCAGAGTGCCGTGCATACGGCACCGGGAGTAATGTGACTGTCTTGTCCGGCCTGTAGCCATGTACCTCTGTTCTTTGCCCTTGCGCACAGTAGCCAGAGTGAGACTCTGTGCGATCTTTAGTTCATGTTCCTAGATCTTTGTGTTAGAACTCTGTCTGTTAACCCTTTCGTTGATTTGTATACTCTGTTTGTGTCCTGTTCCCCGTCTGTACTCCATCAATAAACTCTGCATCACCTGAAACTCTTCAATCACAAACCCTGCAAGTCAATGTTTGAAATAATTGTCTTCCAAAATAAAACCATCATTTTACAATCTTGAGCATGTGTCAGCACTTTATTGAATGTGTTTGATCATAAAAATGTAGGAGCAATCTGGAAAATTACAGTTTCTCTGCTAAATGTGAATTGCCGTCACTTAATTGAAGGTGTTTCATTGTAATAAATGAGGGAAAATCTGTAAAATACCAGTGTTTCTCTGCAAAACTGTTAGGGCTGCCACTTTATTGAAGGTGTTTAATCTTAATTAAAGAAGCCTGACTTAATGAATGGTGTTTGCTCGTTATAAATTAGGAAGAATCTGTAAAATAACAGTATTTTTTGCTGAACTTGTAGTACTGTCACTTTATTGAAAGTGTTCGATATTAATAATAAAAAAATCTGTAAAATAACAGTTTTTCTCTGCTGAACTGTTAGGGCTGCCACTTTATTGAAGATTTTTAATCTTAATTAAAGAAGCCTGACTTAATGAATGGTGTTTGTTCGTAATAAATTAGGAAGAATCTGTAAAATAACAGCATTTTTTGCTAAACTTGTAGTACTGTCACCTTATTGAAAGTGTTTGATATTAATAATAGATACAAAAATCTGTAAAATAACAGTTTTTCTCTGCTGAACTGTTAGGGCTGCCACTTTATTGAAGGTTTTTAATCTTAAATATCGAGGAAAACATTGTAAAATAACAGTGTTTCTCTGCTATACTTTTAGTACCCTAACTTAATAAAAGGTGTTTGCTCGTAATAAATTAGGAAGAATCTGTACAATAACAGTTTTTCTCTGCTAAACTGTTAGGGATGTAACTTTATTAATGGTGTTTGATTGTATTAATTGAGGAAAAATCTATAAAAAAAACAGTTTTTCTCTGCAAATCCTTAAATGGAAATATCTGTAAATATAGGGTTTTTGCACTTTATTTGAATTAGGATGTTTTACTTTAATTTTGCGGTTTTTGTTTGGCAGCCGTAGCTGCCAGTAATTTACTGTTTTTTTACAGATTTTTTTTTTACAGTGTATATATGTAAGGGCCTGTGCTTCCCTGACTAGCACACAGCGTATGGTCTATATACACACACAGCGTAGGGTCTATATATCTATATTTGTAAGGGCCTGTACTTCCCTGACTGGCTCCCTTGCACACACAGGGCGGGGTCTACATGTTCCAGCTGCTGGACCACTACACTGTAGCAGTCTCCATTCTCGTGATAGCAGTGCTGGAGATCGCTGCCATCAGCTGGATATTAGGTAGTACTGCACCTTCATTAAAAGTCATGTGATATTATGGCCCAATGGCGATGGTTCTGAAACCCCACTCTCTTTGAAAGTCTGATTTATCCAAAACAGCTCCCTCTGTTCAAGGCATGTATTACTTTGTGTTGTCTCTCATGAATGCCTTTCACATGATCGAAGTCTTTTTTATATATTTCAAGGAATGCAAAGATTTTCCATGATGCTCACCATGATTTTGGGAAAACCTCCAAATATCTACTTCAAGATTTGCTGGTTGATTCTCACACCGCTGCTGGTCCTGGTGGGTTACAACTCCATGTTTCATTGTGCAAACTTCTTCTGAATTCTCAATCTGGATTTAAATGAAAATATACATTCCCAGACATTAAATTATATTTGTTATAGTCTCTTTATATTTTGTTCTGTGCCTTGTTCCAAGTCATCCTGTTGCTTTCTGTCGCTTGCAGTTTTCTTTTATCTTTATGTGATCAATCTTTATAGTGCGTCTTTGTTTGATACATCACATATTAATAAAACCATTATTATGATTGACAAGTATAGTCCAGCACACTCCTCCTCACCATGTATGTGTGTGAGCATATGTGTGTGTGTATGTATGTGTATATGTATGTATGTATGTATGTATGTATGTATGTATGTATGTATGTATGTATGTATGTATGTATGTATGTATGTATGTATGTATGTATGTATGTATGTATGTATGTATGTATGTATGTATGTATGTATGTATGTATGTATCTATGTATGTTTGTATGTATGTATGTATGTATGTAGTGCGTCTTTGTTTGATACATCACATATTAATAAAACCATTATTATGATTGACAAGTATAGTCCAGCACACTCCTCCTCACCATGTATGTGTGTGAGCATATGTGTGTGTGTATGTATGTGTATATGTATGTATGTATGTATGTATGTATGTATGTATGTATGTATGTATGTATGTATGTATGTATGTATGTATGTATGTATGTATGTATGTATGTATGTATGTATGTATGTATGTATGTATGTATCTATGTATGTTTGTATGTATGTATGTATGTATGTATGTATGTATGTATGTATGTATGTATGTATGTATGCATGCATGCATGTATGCAAGTATGTATGTATGTATGTATGTATGTATGTATGTATGTATGTATGTATGTATTTATGTATGTATGTATACATCACATATTAATAAAACCATTATTATGATTGACAAGTATAGTCCAGCACACTCCTCCTCACCATGTATGTGTGTGAGCATATGTTGTGTGTGTATGTATGTGTATATGTATGTATGTATGTATGTATGTATGTATGTATGTATGTATGTATGTATGTATGTATGTATGTATGTATGTATGTATGTATGTATGTATGTATGTATGTATGTATGTATGTATGTATGTATCTATGTATGTTTGTATGTATGTATGTATGTATGTATGTATGTATGTATGTATGTATGTATGTATGTATGTATGTTGTATGTTTGTATGTATGTATGTATGTACTGTATGTATTTATGTACGTACAGTATGTATGTATTTATTTATGTTTGTGTGTGTACAGGCTATATTGGTCACAAGAATAGTGCAGCACACTCCTCTTCACCATGTGTATGTGTGTGTGTGTGTGTGTGTGTGTGTGTGTGTGTGTGTGTGTGTGTGTGTGTGTGTGTGTGTGTGTCTGTCTGTCTGTGTGTGTGTCTGTGTGTGTGTCAGTGTGTGTGTGTGTGTGTGTGTGTGTGTATGTGTGTGTGTGTGTGTGTGTATACAGGCTATATTGGTCACCAGTATAGTGCAGCACACTCCTCCTCGCTATGGGAAGTGGTACCAGTTCCCTGATTGGTCGAGAGCTGTGGGCTGGATGTTCACTATGAGCTCCATTCTGTGCATCCCCCTGGGAGCCGCCCATGAGCTCTACTCCAGGAAGGGCTCACTCATGGAGGTAAATTACTATTATTATATTACTATTATTATTATTATTATTAATATTAATATTATTATTATTATTATATAACATTATATTACATGAGCTGTACTCCAGGAAGGGCTCACTCATGGAGGTATATTACTATTATAATTATTATTATTATTATATTATGTTACACTATATTACATTATATTAACCTATATTACATTATATTACACTATATTACATGAGCTGTACTCCAAGAAGGGCTCACTCATGGAGGTATATTATTATTATTATTATTATTATTATTATTATTATTATTATTATTATTATTATTATTATTATTATTATTATTATATTACATTATATTACATGAGGTGTACTCCAGGAAGGGCTCACTCATGGAGGTATATTACTATTATAATTATTATTATTATTATTATTATTATTATTATTATTATTATTATTATTATACTTTATTATATTATATTATACTATATTACATGAGCTGTACTCCAGGAAGGACTCACTGAGGTATATTATTATTAGTAGTAGTAGTAGTAGTAGTATTATATAAAAGTATTATATTATTTTTTTATATTCCTTCACAGAGACTCAGAGCTTCAGTGGAACCCAGACTGGGGATGGAGGTTCTAAGAGCTTCAGTGGAACCCAGACTGGAGCTGGAGGTTCTCAGAGGATCCCATCAAGAACAGGAGAGCTGCCTAACCAGCAAACCTGACCAAGCCTGATTGCTGTAAAGCAGGACGGGAATCTTTGGAATGCAAAAACACAGATGGCCTTCTAGTTACAATTACACATTAGGTGTTGGTCAACATTCCAGAACTGCATTTTTCCATTTGGTTGACTTTCCCGCACCCCTGCTTATCTCTATCACTTGTCTCTGGTTTTCTCCCCGTGCTTTTCCATGCAAGGGTTAAACTAGGGGCTGGGGAATGGATTTAAGAGTGTGATAATGCATTACAAGATGATTTATTTGTCATATTTGGGTCCATTTGAATGTTTTCAGTCTGAGTGGTTCAGTGGTTTTAGTCCTGTAGCAGAATAGATTAGTCTTAACATGGATCTCAGAAACATGAGAATTCTGGTCTGTATGTGGGTTGTAGGTAACCCCCCTCTGGAGGGAACAACTCCCTCGATAGGTGACAACCACCTCGTTAGGTGAAAACCCCCTCCAGTTGTCAGTTTGACTCCCTATCATAACCATGTTATTAAGTATTATACCAGATGTAGGGCTAAATGAAATGGGTATTTAAGGGGAAGATGGTCAAGGGACCTGGGTATTCTATAAACAGACCCTCCCACACTCTATGTGTGTGTGAGCGAGTGTGTGTGTGTGTGTGTGTAGTCATCATCCTCTGAGCAGCCAGCTATGTTCATATTCTCTCAATGTTTGGTTATTCATATGTTTCTTTTGTATTTGTAACTTTAGAGACAAATAAACAGCAAATGACATACTTACCATTAATGAGGCTGCATTCTGTTTTGTTTCTAGTTGACTAATGGCTTTTTTTAGTGAGGACTCGTGCTGCTGCATTCTGTGTTGTTTCTGATGGCTTTTTTGTAGACCAGACAAGCGAGTTACAGTAGTCTAGCCTGCTCGTGATCAACGCGCAGGGTCAGTCTTTCAGTGTCAGCCTAAGAGAGAAATGGTTGCACCTTAGGAATTTTTGTGTTAAAGTGTTAAAAATATGTTTTAATTATGTTTTTTATATAGGTTTCAAAATCGAGATCTGAGACAAATATGACACCTAGGTTTCTGGCTTGGTGTTAAGTGCTAGTGTTTTAAAATGTGCAGATAGTTTCTCTCTTTCATTTTTTTCACCAATGACTAATACCTCTGTTTCATCTTGGTTGAGCTGGAGAAAGTTCTGTGACATCCATACATTTATATCAGAAATGCAATTTACCAAACAATCAATAGAGCTGTAGTTCGCGGGAGTTACAGAAATATAAAGCTGTTGTCTAATGGAGCTAATGTCATTGTAGTTCATGTAAATATCAAATTGTCTAAATGCATCTCTAACTTCAAGCCACTGGTGGCGCTAGAGTGCTTGAAAGGTTCAGGGGAGGATCCAAACGGTTCAGGGGAGGATCCAAAAGCGCCAAAATTGAAAACTCCACCTCTGGACGAGCAACTCCTGGGCTTTGACCCCAGAGAACAGAAAAAATGTGGAAACTTTAGTGGAGACATTTTAGTTGTTTTCCCTCTGAGAAAAACGACTTGCATCTAAGTGACTCATTCAGTGCGAGTGTGCGTTGATAGATCTGGTATATTTGTGTTGGACATTGCTGTGGGTGTATCAACAGACCTAGACATCACATAGTCACAGGCCACCGCAGCGCTCTCAAAAGGACTCTCACTCTGGGTCCCACCTCTCAGTCACCTGCAGCCGTGCCACTGCAGTCGAAGTCTCCTGTGACGCTTTTTACCAGCACCACCCTGCCGAATACCAATACTTTCTGAAGACCAATACTTCTTAAAACCAATACTTCTGAAGACCAATACTTCTGAAGACCAATACTTCTGAAGACCAATACTTTCTGGAGACCAGACTTCCATTCG
>NC_137926.1:2103718-2111218 GCF_963457725.1 Sprattus sprattus | reverse complement strand
CCAGGTAAGGACCTCACACACACACACACACACTAACACAAACCTAACTACACAAACACTAACGTCGATATTCTTGGGAAATTGACATTTTGTGATCGTGGAAATTGGTCATACCACAGTATCCTGTACCCCCCCCCCCCCTCCCCCCCCCCCCTCTCAGTGGTGGTGTGTTCAAGTCCCTTCCTCTCACTGGTGGTGTGTGTGTGTGTCCCTCTCTCACAGGTCTGGATTGATGCCCTTTCACAGATCTTCTTTTCCATCGGTGTGGGGTTTGGAGTCATGGTCTCCATGGCCAGCTACAACAACTACAACTACAACATCCTCAGGTTGTAAAAAAACAGCAGTTACGTACGGGTTTTTGTCTGAAATGCTAGCAAGCTAATTAGGTAACAAACAACAACCTTGCCTTACACAGGTAGCACTGAAGAAAGCTAACTAGGTTACAAAAAACAGCCTTACACAGGTAGCACTGATAGAAGCTACATATTGATTGTTTAAAGTGACGATACAATCTCATTAATCCATGTATGACGTAATCCATCCTCTCCTCTTCAGAGATTCTCTCATCGTAACCATGGCCAACTCAGTCACCAGTGTGTTCTCTGGTTTTGTCGTCTTTTCTGCACTTGGATACATGGCTCACACGCGGAATCTGTCTATAGAAGATCTTGCAATTGGAGGTCAGTGGTGATAAATAGTTCTGATCCATTCACTTATTTTATTTTATTTATTTGTTTATTTATTTATTTAATTTAATTAATTTCCATTTTGGATTTTTTTTTTTTTCAATGTTATGTTTGATATATAACTTAATGCCTTTTATTAGGTTGTTTAGCCTTTTTCACTCTGGCAGGGGGACTGCCAATGGAAACTAGCCCTTTGGCTATAATTGGGTGCATTTACATTTGAATGTTTATTAATGTACACTGTCCCTCTGCATCAAATAAACAAACTGAAACTGAAAAACTTGTGTTACTACTCTCATTGATATCAGTAGATTAATTTTGGGCTTACATATGAACTGTGTAACTCTCTCCCCAGGGCCAGGCCTTGCGTTTGTGGTTTATCCTGAGATCTTGGCCACCCTGCCCGTTCCCCAGCTATGGGCTTTCCTCTTCTTCCTCATGCTGCTCTGCCTGGGATTGGACAGTCAGGTAACACACACTCACGTAAACAAACAGTCAGGTAACACACACTCACGTGAACAAACAGTCAGGTAACACACACTCACGTAAACAAACAGTCAGGTAACACACACTCACGTGAACAAACAGTCAGGTAACACACACTCACGTGAACAAACAGTCAGGTAACACACACTCACGTAAACAAACAGTCAGGTAACACACACTCACGTAAACAGACAGTCAGGTAACACACACTCACGTGAACAGACAGTCAGGTAACACACACTCACGTGAACAGACAGTCAGGTAACACACACTCACGTGAACAGACAGTCAGGTAACACACACTCACGTGAACAAACAGTCAGGTAAAAATGACTGCATGATTCTTGAAGCTTATTAATTGCATTGAACGATGAGCATCGTGTTCGAGCCATGGTGTGCTTAACACAGGCTAACATTAACTTTACTTGTGTAAACAGCTGAGACTAGCTCGCTATCTAACGTGAACTATGCCTTGAGGCCTCAGGCCATCAGCCCCGGTTGCCCCGGCGATAGCCCCTACCTCACACTGGCCCCACAGGGGAGCCACGGCCACTGTGCCTTTCATCTGCTTGTGCATTTGTTTTTGTTTGTTTGTCATGTAACCGTGACGTTATCTCCTATGTGCAGTTCATTTTTGTTTGTTTTTGTTTGTTTTTGTCATGTAACCGTCACGTTACCTCCTATGTGCAGTTCATTTTTGTTTGTTTTTGTTTGTTTTTGTCATCTAATCGTCACGTTACCTCCTCTGTGCTGTTTGTTTTTGTTTGTTTTTGTCATGTAACTGTCACGTTACCTCCTCTGTGCTGTTTGTTTTTGTTTATTTTTGTCATCTAACCGTCACGTTATCTCCTCTGTGCAGTTTTTGTTTGTTTGTTTGTTTGTCATGTAACCGTGACATTATCTCCTCTGTGCAGTTTGCACACTTAGAGCTGGTGGCCACGTGCGTGGTGGACAATCTCAGTCCAAAGCTCCCGCCCTCCTTGAGGAGCAAAGAGGTTCTGCTCCTACTGGTGTGTGTGGCCAGCTTCCTTGTGGGCCTGCCCTGCGTCTTCCAGGTAGCACACACCCACACCTGGACACACACACACACTCCTGCACACAGACACCTGCACACACACACACCTGCACACCCACACCTGCACACAGACACGCTGACAGGGATCTGGTCTGGACCCATACCCTAGAACTCAGTACTCCCCAGACCAGTTCTGGACCCATACCCTAGAACTCAGTACTCCCCAGACCAGGTCTGGACCCATACCCTAGAACTCAGTACTCCCCAGACCAGGTCTGGACCCATACCCTAGGACTCAGTACTCCCCAGACCAGGTCTGGACCCATACCCTAGGACTCAGTACTCCCCAGACCAGGTCTGGACCCATACCCTAGGACTCAGTACTCCCCAGACCAGGTCTGGACCCATACCCTAGGACTCAGTACTCCCCAGACCAGGTCTGGACCCATACCCTAGGACTCAGTACTCCCCAGACCAGGTCTGGACCCATACCCTAGAACTCAGTACTCCCCAGACCAGTTCTGGACCCATACCCTAGAACTCAGTACTCCCCAGACCAGGTCTGGACCCATACCCTAGGACTCAGTACTCCCCAGACCAGGTCTGGACCCATACCCTAGGACTCAGTACTCCCCAGACCAGGTCTGGACCCATACCCTAGGACTCAGTACTCCCCAGACCAGGTCTGGACCCATACCCTAGAACTCAGTACTCCCCAGACCAGTTCTGGACCCATACCCTAGAACTCAGTACTCCCCAGACCAGTTCTGGACCCATACCCTAGAACTCAGTACTCCCCAGACTAGGGCCAGTGTCTATATATAGAGATACAGTATATACTCCCTCCCTGCCTAACTCGCTTGTTACCCTCACAGGGCGGGGTCTACATGTTTCTGATTCGCTTATTACCCTCACAGGGCGGGGTCTACATGTTTCTGATTCGTTTATTACCCTCACAGGGCGGGGTCTACATGTTTCTGATTCGCTTATTACCCTCACAGGGCGGGGTCTACATGTTTCTGATTCGCTTATTACCCTCACAGGGCGGGGTCAACATGTTTCTGATTCGCTTATTACCCACACAGGGCGGGGTCTACATGTTTCTGATTCGCTTATTACCCTCACAGGGCGGGGTCTACATGTTTCTGATTCGCTTATTACCCTCACAGGGCGGGGTCTACATGTTCCAGCTGCTGGATCACTACACCACAGGGGTCTCAGTGCTGGTGATGGCCGTGTTGGAGATCGCTGCCATCAGCTGGATATTAGGTAGTACTGCATCTTCTTTTAATTTAAAGCTATGCTACATCATGGCCAGTACTATGTTTTTCACACAGCCCCGATCGTCGATAAAATGTTTTTATTCTTTATACATTTCTTAATTGTGTTTGTGTTTGTGTTTGTGTTTGTGTTTGTGTTTGTGTTGCCTCTCATCGAAGCCTTTCATGAAAAAGTCTCTTTCTGGAATTTCCAGGTCTGAAAAGATTTTCTTCAATGCTGGAAAAAACATTGGGGAAATCACCACATATCTACTTCAAGATTTGCTGGTTGGTTATCACCCCACTCATGGTCATGGTGAGTTAGACATCCCCGGCTGAGGGTCCATATAGCATTAGACATCCCCGCCTCACTACACTAAGGCTGAGGGTCCATATAGCATTAGACATCCCCGCGTCACTACACTAAGGCTGAGGGTCCATATAGCATTAGACATCCCCTCCTCACTACACTAAGGCTCAGGGTCCATATAGAATTTTTAAAAGTGCTTCACCCGGCGCCTTTTTTTTTCAGAGCGCTCAGCTTTTTTGTACATCCGCTCCGGGCACATCAAGTTGAAAATCTCTGAACTCTGCCCGAGAAAAACACTATATGGACACAATATGTACAGTATGTATGTATGTATGTATGTATGTATGTATGTATGTATGTATGTATGTATGTATGTATGTATGTATGTATGTATGTATGTACAGTATGTGTGTATATATGTATGTAGGTATGTATGTACAGTATGTATGTATGTATTTATTTATGTATGTCTATGTATGTATACAGGCTATATTGGTCACAAGTATAGTGCAGCACACTCCTCCTAACCAACGTGTGTGTGTGTGTGTGTGTGTGTGTGTGTGTGTGTGTGTGTGTGTGTGTGTGTGTGTGTATACAGGCTATATTGGTCACAAGTATAGTGCAGTACACTCCTTTTCACCATGTGTCTCTCTGTGTGTGTGTGTGTGTGTGTGTGTGTGTGTGTGTGTGTGTGTGTGTGTGTGTGTGTGTGTGTGTGTGTGTGTGTGTGTGTGTGTGTGTATGCAGGCTATATTGGTCACCAGTATAGTGCAGCACACTCCTCCTCGCTATGGGAAGTGGTACGAGTTCCCTGATTGGTCCAGAGCTGTGGGCTGGATGTTCACTATGAGCTCCATTCTGTGCATCCCCCTGGGAGCCGCCCATGAGCTGTACTCCAGGAAGGGCTCACTCATGGAGGTATATTACTATAATTACATTGTATTATATTACATTATATTATATTACATTATATTACATTACATTACATTACACTACATTATATTATATTACATTACATTATATTACATTTCATTACATTATATTATATTATATTATATTATATTATATTATATTATATTATATTATATTATATTATATTATATTATATTATATTATATTATATTTTATTATGTTATATTATATTACATTATATTACACTATATTACATGAGCTGTACTCCAGGGAGGGCTCACAGATGTAGGTATATTATTATTATTATTATAACATTCTATTACATTACATTATACTGTATAACAGTACATTATATTACACTATATTAATATATATTACATTACATTCTATTACATTTTATTATACTATACTACATTACATTACATTACATCATATTATAATCTATAGAAGCACAAAAGCAGCCTTGTTCCTGAGCTCTGCTCTCCTCCACAGAGACTCAGAGCATCACTAGGACCCAGACTGGAGATGGAGGTTCTAAGAGCTTCAGTGGAACCCAAACTGGAGATGGAGGTTCTAAGAGCTTCAGTGGAACCCAAACTGGAGATGGAGGTTCTAAGAGCTTCAGTGGAACCCAGACTGGAGATGGAGGTTCTCAAAGGATCCCATCAAGAACAGGAGATCTGCTTAGCCAGCAAACCTGACCAAGCCTGATTGACTTTCACACCTCTCTTTTATTTATGCCAAGGATATACTGTATGATGTAATCTTAAACATTTGTTTTTTTTATTTACAGTATTTCACTCTTGGAACACTGTTCTGCAGTAAAGCGTTGAACTGTATTATTGTTGAGCAGTATTGTAGTTGAACTGCATTGTTGTTGAGCAATATTATTTTTGAGCAGTTTTATCTTTGTGAGATCCTACGTACTGTAACATCTTGTTTAGAGACTGTCCAACCCTGCTAAGTGAGGAGAACATGCCGTATGTATTATTCCCGTTCAAAGACATGTCCACTGGAACCCTTGACTTTCCCCTTGGAGACCGGGTGAGTTGGCCTCAAGACAACAGTGACAGATTCCAGATGTCTCTCGGAAAGATGTAACTCCGACCACAACCACATCAAAAGTGTACTTTTCCTGCGTATTGTGGCAGTGCCAAGCAAACAAAATGAGTGTAAATGTGTCCTTACTGTAAAGATTCAGACTGTGATTATCAGTTATACTGAAAACTGATGTGTCCAGGGCAATTTTTTATAATTGTTTAAAGTTTCAGTGTTTCAATCTATTCTTGCTCCTCCGTGTTTTATCCGCATCAGACTGTTGCCTAAACAGTCTGTGACTCCACGATGTACTGATCCACAATGACCTGAATAAAGTAGCGGGATGACTTAGCAACAAAGGTAGCCTACTCTCTCTCGCTATCTCTCTCTCTCTCTCTCTGATTTTGCCCTCTATGTAGAGTAACCGTTAGTATTTAAAACGTTAATATTTATAAATTAATGTTTTATGTTGCCTTAGTACCTCCAAGACATAGTTGGAATGGTTTGTTCCCGGGATGGTATTCCTACTCCTCAACAGTTTACATTCGTTCGTTGATAACTAGATGATGAAATTTGACACCCCACATACCAAGCCAGGAGGAGGCTCACATGAGAGACCCCTGACTTACAGTTTACTACTGTACGCGTTTCACAATCTTTAGTCTCCAAACGTTACATGTTGCTTTTAATGCGGCGGCTTAAAGCTTTCGGTTTCCAGAACCGACGTGGATTTTATCAGTTTTCCATATGCGCAGAACAGCTGGCTCGGTAAGTGCTTTGGCTACGATAATCTGAAAAGAACATCAACTAGATAGTCAAAGTAAATAACAGTCCGTACAATTTTGAATTGTGTCTTTTTTCTTCAAAGTGTTTACAACAATACAGATGACTGGTATGTGTTGCATTCGCCAACAATTTTCACAGTTACATAATAGACTGGTGCACGTATTACGATGTTGATGTTTAGAGAAATACCGTTTATCGTCTACTTGATTCTCTCTTATCCACGAAGAGCAAATTTAAGATTATCTTTCGGGTACCTAGTCAGAGCATCTCCAGTATTTGCCATATGAGCACATTCAAGTATATGGATCGGACAATGGACCGGGTCAGGACCGCTTTGATAGATGGATAGATAGATGGAAACTTTATTAATCCCGAGGGGAATTTAGAGCCCAGAAGCTGGGGGTAAGTGAAAGGATGTCTATCACGCTGCCATAATGTCACTTCATCACTAGCAACTTGATGATAAGTGGACGAAAACGTGTTTTGTGTTGAAAGCTGAAGAGTGTGTGTAGAGTTGAAGAACCGAGAGGTCAGAAAGTGGACAAGAAGTCTGTTCCAATACCGCCCCCTAGTGGCGGTAATACGTACTCAACAGCTGGCAGCCATTAGATTGCCCCGTATAGACTCCCTTCAGATCTATTTATGGACAAAATGTCTTTCCAGTGTATTTCTCTCTGACTGCAGTTTCAGACGAAAGCCAGTCCTGTCTGATTTGGAGTCTGAACACGTCTGTCCCTGATGGGATCATTAGCCTACTATTAGGTTATTACAGTAAGACGTCTTTCTTTAGACAGTCCTCTAAACACCCCACGCTTCTACATGATCTTGAGTTTAAAGGCACCCAGTGCAACTTTCGAGGCTTAAAAATAAGCATTCAATTTCTAGTCTTTTTTACACGTAGTAAGTTTCAATAACTCCATACCATTACATACCGACATTCAAGCAGCAAAGATGAGACATTGTTGTGTGGTGACAACTGATAGAAAATCGATAACAACAACAATCGCT
>NC_137926.1:2081218-2083718 GCF_963457725.1 Sprattus sprattus | reverse complement strand
AGCCACCACCATAGCCCGGTTGCTGCTGATTAGGGTAGCCACCACCATACCCTGGTTGTTGTTGGTTGGGGTTTCTACCACCATAGCCAGGTTGCTGTTGATTGGGGTAGCTTCCTCCACCAGGATACGGCTGCCGTTCGTTGGGGTAGCCACCTGCGGCAGGGTACTGTTGGTTTGGGTTCCTGCCAGCGCCTGGTTGCGGTTGGTTGGGGTAGCTCGGGGGCTTGTTGTTGGGCTGCCCTTGGGCTGGTTGTCGGGGGTAACTGGGCTGGGTCTTTGTCCTGGGAGAGGTGGACACGGGTTTCTTGGCCGAGGAGGAGCCAGAGGAGGAGGAGGTTTTGCTCTTGGAGGAGGAGCCCTTTTTCCCCCAGGCCTGTGATTGGTCGGTCAGCAGCAGGGCGGCCAGAGCCAGAGCCAGCACAGGAACAGGACACACACGCCTCCTCATGGTGGCCCTGGAACACACACACACACACACACACACACACAATCAGCACGCTGAGTAAACATGTCATTAAGGATAGGCAAACAGTGTATCTCAGAGAGGGAGAGAGGGAGGGGGAGAGATATAGAAAAAGGGAAAGAGAGAGAGGTAGAGAGAGAGAGAGAGAGAGAGAGAGAGAGAGAAAGAGAGAGAGCGAGATTCTCAAATGCTTATCTCTTTATGTTTAGTTTTCAATGTAAAATAGTAAATCTAGTAAAGTGTTCATTACATGATACTAAAAACATGAATATACAGTTGCTTCTACAAATACATGGGTCTTTTGGAAGAGGAGGATGAGATGGGGGAGAGGGAGGAGGAGGAGGAGAGGGGGAGAGAAGGAGGAGGAGATGTTTAGGTTTTGTTTCACAAAATGAATGGCATCCTTTCTTTTGAGTCGAATCTATTTCTCTAATATTAGTGATTCATAATTTAAAGACTACAGGTAAATTATGACCAGATATGACAGAGTATTTCTGTGGTCTTCAAACCAATTCATTTATTTTGCTTTTATGTTCAGTCACAATCAATACATAACTCCATTACTTGCATCCGGAATGGCCTGCTTCCTTACCCTCATCCGTTAAACAGCGGTGAGAATAACTGATGGCTGATTGGCCGATGAGACATATCCTCTAAACAGCGGTGAGAATAACTCTGATGGCTGATGAAACTCATTCTTTAAACAGCGGTGAGAATAACTCTGATGGCTGATTGGCTGATGAGGCTCATCTATTAAACAGTGGTGAGAATAACTCTGATGGCTGATTGGTTGATGAAACTCATCCTTTAGACAGCGATGAGAATAACTCTGATGGATGATGAGACTCATCGGTTAAACAGCGGGGAGAATAACTCTGATAGCTGATGAGAGCGAATGGATGGAGAGGGAGACACTGAGGCATCATGTCGAATCTTACAGGTTCATGTATCTTTCCATCCCCCAGACTGAGGCCGTGTTTACGGACCACTGTTGTCTCTTTTAAGTGTCTGGTTTCACATTATGGATCGCTGTTGTCTCTTTTAAGTGTCTGGTTTCACATTATGGATCGCTGTTGTCTCTTTAAAATGCATATGGGTTTATGGATCGCTGTTGTCTCTTTTAAGTGTCTGGTTTCACATTATGGATCGCTGTTGTCTCTTTAAAATGCATATGGGTTTATGGATCGCTGTTGTCTCTTTTAAGTGTCTGGTTTCATATTATGGATCGCTGTTGTCTCTTTAAAATGCATATGGGTTTATGGATCGCTGTTGTCTCTTTTAAGTGTCTGGTTTCATATTATGGATTGCTGTTGTCTCTTTTAAGTGTCTGGTTTCATATTATGGATCGCTGTTGTCTCTTTTAAATGCATATGGGTTTATGGATCGCTGTTGTCTCTTTTAAGTGTCTGGTTTCATATTATGGATTGCTGTTGTCTCTTTTAAGTGTCTGGTTTCACATTATGGATCGCTGTTGTCTCTTTTAAATGCATATGGGTTTATGGATCGCTGTTGTCTCTTTTAAGTGTCTGGTTTCATATTATGGATCGCTGTTGTCTCTTTAAAATGCATATGGGTTTATGGATCGCTGTTGTCTCTTTTAAGTGTCTGGTTTCATATTATGGATTGCTGTTGTCTCTTTTAAGTGTCTGGTTTCATATTATGGATCGCTGTTGTCTCTTTTAAATGCATATGGGTTTATGGATCGCTGTTGTCTCTTTTAAGTGTCTGGTTTCATATTATGGATTGCTGTTGTCTCTTTTAAGTGTCTGGTTTCATATTATGGATCGCTGTTGTCTCTTTTAAATGCATATGGGTTTATGGATCGCTGTTGTCTCTTTTAAGTGTCTGGTTTCATATTATGGATCGCTGTTGTCTCTTTAAAATGCATATGGGTTTATGGATCGCTGTTGTCTCTTTTAAGTGTCTGGTTTCATATTATGGATTGCTGTTGTCTCTTTTAAGTGTCTGGTTTCATATTATGGATCGCTGTTGTCTCTTTTAAGTGTCTGGTTTCATAACAAAGCGAGTTGTAGGTAG
>NC_137926.1:2066218-2068718 GCF_963457725.1 Sprattus sprattus | reverse complement strand
GAGATGTGGGCGTGTTCTCTCGGTCAGACGCACTGCTGTGACCCTCAGTGATGGTGTTTAGGGGCGGCCCCTGGTCCATGTGGTGGGAGCTTCCATTGGCCGACAAGGTGAGGGGGAGGGGCTCAGAGGTGCTCCCATTCAGCAGTGTCCTATCAGAGCAGTCTTTCCCGAGTTCCCCACTTCTCTGTGTCCTATCAGAGCCCTCGTTCCCCAGCTGCCCATCTCTCTGTGGGTCTGCCGTCACCTCAAAGCTCACCTTCTTGGACCCTTTCAGCGGAGGTCTCTCTGTGCTCTCTTCAGTAACCTCTCTGACCTCTCTTAGTTCCTTCGCTGTTTCTCCTCGCGCCTCCTCTCCTCGCGCCTCCTTCTCTCCTTCTTCTTGCTCCCTCTCCTTCTCCGAGCCTTCATCTTTCTCCCCCGGAGTTTTGTCAGTAATTCCCTCTTCCTTACCGCTTTGATTTTGAGATTCTTCAACGTCTTCCTCTCCCATCTTCTCTCCCTGTCTCTCTCCGGTATCCGTTAGCTCTGGTGAACTCTCACACTGATCGAGGTCTTTCTCAGGGACCTCACACACTTCATGAGCACTGCCTGACACCGCGGCCTGTCTCCCCTCAGGCTCGTGCTCTTCTCCCTCCTGTCCCTCTTCTTCAACAGACCCTCCATCTGAGGAAACCTGCTTACTGGACGCTTCAGTGTCTGCTTCTACTGACGTCCCAGCGTCTCTCGTGTCCTGTGGCGGTAATATGGTCGTCCCAGCGTCTCTCGTGTCCTGTGGCGGAGATATGGTCGTCCCAGCGTCTCTAGTGTCCTGTGGTGGTGGTGGTGGTTCCCCAACACTAGCTGAGGGCTCTTCAGGCTCAGTGACCTTGGGCTCAATGGAAGTTTCTGGAATCTCACCCCCATCCTCCCCAACCTCAACCTCAGCCTCAGTCTCAGCCTCAGCCTCAGCCTCCACTCTCTCACCTGCAGCATCTTCACCCTCCACCTGGCCGTGTCTCTCACCTTCCTCTCTCACCTCACTTCCTGTTGGAGGTGCACCTGTCTGTCCTTCCTCTTCCCCCAGCTTCTCCACATCTCCAGTAGCGTTTGGCGTGAGGTCCACTAGCATGGGATGCTTGTTTATGGCTTTGGTGTCGTGGCTACGGTTCAATCTTAGGGTGGAGGCTAGGTCCAAGTAGTCCCTCACGGTTGGTCTTACGTGGGTGTGTGTTGGAGCAGAGTGGGGTTCTTCCAGGGCGAGAGCCAGAACCAGGCGGCTGTGTACACACTCTGACGGAGCTGAGGTCACAGAGTCGCTGCTGCTGATTGGCTGGGATGCCAGTGTGGGTGTGCCAGAGTGTTCCTGCACAGATAGCTGGGGTTGCATCACTTCCTGAGTGTCTGTGGCGTCACCACCATTGTCTAAGGTTTTTATCGTAACAGGAATGGGCGCGTCCGTGTCCGCAGTGACTAGTGTTTCGGCTTCACACCTCTGCATGTCGGATGGAAGAGGATGCATGTCAGATGCAGGAGGATGCATGTCAGATGCAGGAAGCTGCGTGTTATATGCAGGAGAATCCGTGTCAGATCCAGGAAGCTGCGTGTTAGATGCAGGAGAATGCGTGTCTGATGCAGTAGGATGCGTGTCTGATGCGGGAGGATGCGTGTCTGATGCAGTAGGATGCGTGTCTGATGCGGGAGGATGCGTGTCGGATGGAAGAGGCTGATCTTCCTCTGCCTCAGTGGTTTTACCACTCTGCACCTCCTCCAAACTCACAGTGGCAGCTGTCTTCTCTGATGTGTCACCAGAAACTGAGGCCACGCCCTCTTTCTCAAAGTGGCCGTCCAATGGCATCATTCTAAAAGCGAACGCCTCCTCGACGGGTTTGGTTGCCGCTAGCGAGTCTGGTTCAGAGGTATCCTCCGTGTTGGCCTTGGGGTGGCGCTGTTTCCCCCCAGGAGAGAGGGGGTTCTCGCTCCAGAACCCTGACTTGCGTCTGGACAGGAAGGACAGAAGGTTCCCTGGCACTGACAGACGTCTCGCCCTCTTCTGGGTCTTCTCAGCTGCCAGGGAACTCTTCCTGGATGTAACCGTGCCGACGTCCTGAACGTTCTGTGTGGACGGTTCCACCTGAGGTGATTCCGAGGTTGGAGGTTCTACACTGGAAGGTTGGAGAGCAGAAGGTTCCACAGCTGGTACCTCCTGGGCTGGAGGTTCAGAGGCCGTGTTGGGTGTGATGTCTTGAGGGGTTCCGTCTTGAGGGGTTCCCTTGACCACTATGTCCTCAGTCTTGTCACCTGAGAGAGACGGTCTCTTGTCCTGGTCGTTGCTCCCCTCTACGGCACGATGGATATCCAGCAGAGACTGGATGCAGAGAGAATAAGAATAGCGTCGCTGTGTCAGTTATCGGACAGTGTCAAACATCGGCTTTAACATTCTGTTAAACAATCGACATGCTAAGTTAAATAATGGATAAACAATCTATAACTTAAGTTTAATAATGGGTTAACACGACAACGC
>NC_137926.1:2061218-2063718 GCF_963457725.1 Sprattus sprattus | reverse complement strand
GTGTGAAGGTGACTAACGTGAGTTAGCTGGTTAGCTTGCATAGCTTTGGTTATAAGAATACAGAGCTAGGGGAGAGTGGTGTAAGCAGCTCGACCAATGAGAGAGACGGTGCGCTGGCCAATGATAGCCCACCTCATTTGCATACCGAGACAAGAATGAATACAGAAATAAATGCAGCCAGAAATAAATACAGCCAGAAATGTAAATGTAGGAGAAAGAAATGTAAAAAGGCGCGAGAAGAAATAAATACGGTACGGGAAATAGTATGGTAAAAAATGTGTAAATAAATAGAAAAATAAAAGGAGGAAGAAATGTATTTGGGAATTAATGTAAGCGTAAATAAATGTAACAGTAAATAAAAAGGACTCATTTTCCATTTCCATTCACATAAATGCATGATATATTTTTTCTAATGCTTTTCTTTGGTGCATTTTTAGTCATTTTATTTATTTATGACTCACATTTTTACATATGTATTTATTTTTAATTATGTCATTTTTGGCTTTCCATAAAAAACATCAACAGCCATGAAGAAATTCACAAGAAGCGTAGATTTGTTATTGAAAGTGATGATGAAGACTAAAAAACTATAGTTTGAATCACTTGTGTTGGTACTTTACTGTAAATTAAAGCCATTAGCTGAGCTGCGTTGTCCGTTTTCTATAGATCATTGTAACTTGAAGTTCGCAAGTAAGTGGTTGCTACGCATCACCTGAAGCACATTGTGTCGTGAGAAGATTTGAGGGCTGAACAAAACGACAATTTTTTTTGTTTTCTATTTATAATTACCATTTATTTTCATTTACATAATGAAAGGAGCGAAAAATGCAATATAATGAACAACTTATTTTGATATTTCCCGGCATGACCTCACTCTCAGTTAGTGAGTAGCTTATATTATTGGACAGATGATAAGCCAAGTACATCAACTGTAGACAAAGAGCCAGACCCAGATGAGAACAGAACAGACTTGGAAAACAAGGAAAGAAGAGACGACACAGAAAGTCAGGACAGGATACCAACAAGGGAGGATGTTGAGATGGAGAGTGAGGCAGAATCCATAATCCATTAATACAGATGTAAGTACAATCAGGCCTTTATCAAATTTTCACATTCAGTCGGGCCTTGCCGTCCTATTGTGAAGTTCCCAAAAAATACAGAAGGGCGCTCTTTTCAAGCCCACTGGTATGATGATGACCCCTGTCTGGAGCATTCTCCACAAAATGATGCCATGCTGAAATGAATTGCTGTATTTTTTATTTATAACTATTAATAAAGACCCTGTTCTTCTCAGTTCTCCACACAGTCCATGTGATTCATTTGTTTTTGCCGGAGGGAGGGGGGTGCCCTTTCTTCTTCTTCCTGGTATCCAACTTAGGGAGAGAACTGGAGCCTAGTTATCTCTGTGTGGTCTGGGTTGGTGGAGAGTGCATGTGAGAGTGTGTGTGTGTGTGTGTGTGTGTGTGTGTGTGTGTGTTTGGTATGGGGTAAAAGAAAGGGAGGGCATTCATACGTTGTCAGGTTGCTGAGACAGGCATACATATAAAAACAAAGAGTGACTGCTTGGTTATTCATTGATTGATATGTAAATTAACTGACTGGCCTATCAACTGATTGATTGGTTGATTGGCTGATTGGTTGATTTCTGATCGGTTAATTGGTTGATTGGTTGATCGATTGATTGATTGAAGGCCGAGCACTCACCAGAGGCATGGGTTAATGAGTGTGGGCGGGGCTATTGTGGGCGGGGCTGACTCACCAGAGGCGGGGGTTGCTGAGTGTGGGCGGGGCTAGTGTGGGCGGGGCTATTGTGGGCGGGGCTGACTCGCCAGAGGCGGGGGTTGCTGGGTGTGGGCGGGGCTTACTCACCAGAGGCGTGGGTTGCTGGGTGTGGGTGGGGCTAATGTGGGCGGGGCTGACTCACCAGAGGCGGGGGTTGCTGAGTGTGGGCGGGGCTTACTCACCAGAGGCGGGGGTTGCTGAGTGTGGGCGGGGCTGACTCACCAGAGGCGGGGGTTGCTGAGTGTGGGCGGGGCTATTGTGGGCGGGGCTGACTCACCAGAGGCGGGGGTTGCTGAGTGTGGGCGGGGCTGACTCACCAGAGGCGGGGGTTGCTGAGAGTGGGCGGGGCTGACTCACCAGAGGCGGGGGTTGCTGAGAGTGGGCGGGGCTGACTTGGTGATCTTCAGCAGGACCCTCATGGGGTTGAGGGAGTGGTGGGGGGGCACCATCTCGGCCGCCTCGATCAGGGTGATGCCCAGAGACCAGACGTCAGCCTTGCTGCTGTACGGGCTCTCCTTCGACGTCTCGCAGTGGATCACCTCCGGGGCCATCCTAGGAGACAAAATAAACAAACCATTTGTAATAATAATAATAATAATTCATTTTATTTTTAACGCACTTTTCATTCAAAAGAATCTCAGAGTGCCTAATTTGTCTCTAACTGGTGAAATGAACTTGATGAAATAAAACTTGTATCCTTTCCTTTTTGCTATTTGAG
>NC_137926.1:2048718-2058718 GCF_963457725.1 Sprattus sprattus | reverse complement strand
CAGAGATAATAATCAATCACAGAACTCAATAAGGATCTACGGAGGAGAACAGAGATAATAATCAATCAACCAATCCACCGATCACATTTAATGAGTATCACACTTTCTGTAGACATGGAATCTAAAGCACAAGCTTGGTTGACTAAATAATGTCATCAAAAATAAACATATGAAGTGGGAGCACAAAGGTGAAATAAATACAAGTAGTAATCAGAGGTACTGATTGGTGATGTCACACCAATTACCACTCGTAAGCGCTGAACTCAGACATGTTATGATAATGTCACTCGTTAGTACTGAACTCAGACATGTTATGATAATGTCACTCGTTAGCGCTGAACTCAGACATGTTATGATAATGTCACTCGTTAGCACTGAACTCAGACATGTTATGATAATGTCACTCGTAAGCGCTGAACTCAGACATGTTATGGGAACACTGGCTAGGTGCCTTTTTAGCCCTTCTTTCCTTGTATATTTATAAGTATTTATGATTGTATGTATGTATGTATTTATTTGTAATGTATTGATTATATGTATTGTGCATCTTCTATGTGGGCCTTTAGCCTGTAATAAAGTTTATGTTAATGTCATTCATTAGTGCTGAATTCAGACATGTTATGATAATGTCACTCGTAATCGTGAATTCAGACATGTTATGATAATGTCACCGTAAACGTGAATTCAGACATGTTATGATAATGTCACCGTAATCGTGAATTCAGACATGTTATGATAATGTCACCGTAAACGTGAATTCAGACATGTTATGATAATGTCACTCGTAATCGTGAATTCAGACATGTTATGATAATGTCACTCGTAATCGTGAATTCAGACATGTTATGATAATGTCACTCGTGATCGTGAATTCAGACATGTTATGATAATGTCACTGGTCAGTGCTGAACTCAGACATGTTAATGTTGACATGTGACACTGCATAGACTAGCCATGTTATGTTGATGTTGACATGTGACACTGCATAGACTAGCCATGTTATGTTGATGTTGACATGTGACCCTGCAGAGACTAGCCATGTTATGTTGATGTTGACATGTGCCACTACTCACCCAGAGCCAGCCGTCAAAGAAGAAGGCCTCAAGCAGTGAGATGATGTTGCCGTGACGACACTGGGCCAGGATGTCGATCTCGGTGATGTAGTCCTCCAGCTGCTCCTCGTTCCGCACCTCGATGACCTTGGTGGCGGCCAGCGTCCCGGTCGACCTGTTGAGTGCCTTCATCATACACACAAGGGAAGGAACCATCAGCTTCACCATACACACGAGGGAAAGAATCATCATCTTTAATGCTTGCTGGAGGACTAGTGTGTGTGTGTGTGTGTGTGTGTGTGTGTGTGTGTGTGTGTGTGTGTGTGTGTTGTGTGCCTTCATCATACACTCGAGGGAAGGAAACCATCATCTTTAGTGCTTGCTTCATTTGTTTTGTGATTGCCATGGACTTATCTCATTTCAAATGAATACTTTAAGAGATTGCAGATAAAATACATCTTTTCAAATGATGACCTAGACTCTCGACTGTTCAGATGTACTTGGATGAACAAAGCAGTAGGGACAAAGGGGACAGAGAGACAGATATGAGTTGAAACAGGAAGCCATGTTTCTGCACGCTGAGTTTGGCAGGAAATCTACAAAACCGCAGCCTCAGTCAGTATCTTAGTAACCACGGCAACACGTCACTTCAAAAGAATTTGAAAAAAAGCAAACAGCCAATCCACCCATAAAGGGTTGGACCTGTGGTATAGACTGGAACTTTAACTGAGTGCTTTTTACTCATGTTTATATTAACTATTTACTAATATTTACTCATGTTTATATAAGCTATTTACTAATATTTACTCATGTTTATATAAACTATTTACTAATATTTTGTTCAATGTTGCTTTACACTATAAGTCACTATCAGTCTCATTCACTTCACACAGTCAAGTTTTTTTTTTAAGATCTTAAAGGCACCCAGTGCAACTTTATAGGCTTGAGACTCAAAAAATCTTTGAATCAAAGTCTTTTTTACACATAGTAAATTTCAATAACTCCATACCATTACATATCGACATTCAAGGAGCAAAGATGAGACGTCGTTGTGTGGTGAGAACTGATAGAAAATCGTAAACAACAACAATCGCCGGTGGGGAGAGGCCATTTTTCCATTGACTGGAATCCTGCTTTATTTATCGGTGGCACCAATAAATAAAGATTTTGGGGGAAAATGGCGGCGATTGTTGTTGTTTACGATTTTCTAACAGTTCTCACCACACAACGACGTCTCATCTTTGCTCCTTGAATGTCGATATGTAATGGTATGGAGTTATTGAAACTTACTACGTGTAAAAAAGACTAGAAATTGAATGTTTATTTTTAAGCCTCGAAAGTTGCACTGGGTGCCTTTTACACATGTTTATATAAACAATTTATTAATATTTTGTTCAATGTTGCTTAACACTCTCAGTCACAATCAGTCTTATTCACTTCACACAGTCAAGTTTTTTTTTCAGATCTTAAGAGAGATACCAAATATCAATAGGAAAAATCAAGTGGAACTTTAAAAGAAATTTTGAGAATGGAAAATTCTCTGATTAGATCCATCTGGGGAATGTTCCTGTATGCCGTGTATACATACGTAACTCTTTTCAAAAGGGACACACACACACACACACACACACACACACACACACACACACACACACACACACAACACACACACATGCGTACACAAAGACACATACACACACAAACACACACACACACACATTAGGATACATGCATAACTCTTTTCCAAAGGGGACAATGACTACATGAACCGGGTTCTGTTGTAAACAGACTGAATTGGTTTCTTGTGGGAGGACAAAACTGGGCCAAGACTCTCTCAACAATTCTAACAAGATTGCATGGGCTGTTTGAGACTTGGTCAGAGACAAATGGAGAATGTTTTAAATCACGCAAAGACAAGATGCTAAGAGACTCGGACACACTGGTCCGTGTTTAACACGTGGCTCAGCTGGGTCGAGACGTTTGGCTTCTTAGACCACCACATGTGTGTTCAGAGCATGCACTGCAAAAAATGCCCCTCTAGATTTAAGACAAATAATTACATATTTAAGCAGGATTTTGCTTAAAACACGCAAATTTGGCTGCCAGTGCGTTAAGCAAATTTGGCTTGTTAAGATTTCTTAAAATAAGTAATATTTGCTTTAAATAGGTAAAAATAACCTTACCAAGAAAGCACTAGGTAAGTACAATTTAGCTAGAAACAAGACCAACTAGATTTTTCATCTCAATATAAGAGTAATAACACTAGGTTAGAAAAGCATTTTTTGCAGTGTGTGTGTTCAGAGCATGTGTGTTCAGAGCATGTATGTTCAGAGCATGTGTGTTCAGAGCATGTGTGTTCAGAGCATGTATGTTCAGAGCATGTGTGTTCAGAGCATGTGTGTTCAGAGCATGTGTGTTCAGAGCATGTGTGTTCAGAGCATGTGTGTTCAGAGCATGTGTGTTCAGTCCACTTTGGTTCATATTGCAGCTCTATTTAAGCTGCTTCTCAGTATAACCTGCTTCTGCTTCTGATTCTGTGACTGCATGTGGCTGGTGACTCCTAATAATGTGAATAGGTCAAAGGTGAAGGTAATTATTGTGTTTGAGTGTCTGATTTCAGCATTGTGTGTGTGTGTGTGTGTGTGTGTGTGCGTGTGTGTGTGTGTGTGTGTGTGTGTCTGTGTCTGTGTGTGTGTGTGTGTGTGTGTGTGTGTGTGTGTGTGTGTGTGTGTGTGTGTGTGTGTGTGTGTGTGACTGTGTCTCTGTCTGTGTGTGTGTGTGTGTGTGTGTGTGACTGTGTCTCTGTCTGTGTGTGTGTGTGTGTCTGTGTCTGTGTGTGTGTGTGTGTGTGTGATGGTGCCCCTCCCCCTCCTACCTTGTACACTTTCCCGAAGGCTCCGTCTCCCAGCTCCCCGAGGGTCTCCCAGGCGTCGCCGGGGTCCACGTCCCTCCGCAGGTTCTCATACTGTTTCACGCGCTTCTTCTCTGCGCCCAGACGGAAGATCCGCATCAGGAGGGTGGCCATCACGTCCTCCTCCTCCTCCTCCTCCTCCTCTTCTCTCTCTTTCTTTCTCTCTCCTTTATCCCCCTCTCCTTGTGTGTCCCCTTGACTACCCCAGACCGAGCGTTCAGTGCGTCTTCCCCCCTCGGTTTAGGCAGTGGGCCTCGTCTCTGCTCCTGGCTGAAAACTACCGTCGTCTTTTAGAACAAGAGGACTCAGACGGAGAGAAAAACAACCAGTTGACATGCTGCACCACTCCTCTGCACACCTCTGAGTGAGGCCCGGAAGCTGCAGAGCAAAACCACATCCGCTACAGAGGGGGGTGAGGGACGCTGAAGAGGAGTGGTGAAGAGTTGGAGGTTTAAGTGTGTTGTGATCTGTGTGTTCAGGGACTTTTGTTTACGCTGGGGTGAAACAAGCGACACCTTAAGAAGAAGGAGATGCCAATTCATTGATTTGAGTGTTTATTGCTTATCCACATACTCTCAACTGGTGCTAGTTTCAGCACGGCGAACAGACTCATGTCCCCCCCCCCCCCCCCCCCACAGAGGCGCCTCTGCACACACTGCACCCCTAAACTACAGTCTCTCATGCACCTTCCGTGGTTTTGTTTCTCATTGGATATGTATTCAGGAGATTCCACTGGACGGAAACAGCAATTAAAAAGCTTGGCTGAGGTGAAGTCGAAAAAAGAAACCTTTGGTAATCGTTGGTTTGGTTAAGAAGAGCCAGGAAAAGAATGACGTGACACATTTCTTCGACACTGTTGACCTGCGCGTGTGAAGGTGTCCCTCTGCTGATAGCACTGAAGCACTGCACGACTCCATTTTAAGAGCGCGAGCCTCCGAGACGAGGCTGCAGGGCTGCAGGTTTCCGTGGAATCCACTGTACAACCGACTGCTGCAGTTCATATTTATTTCCACTTGGGGGCACTAGGGGCCGAAATAACACAAAGCTCTTGCTTTTGGGCGCTGTATTATTATGCAATGTCTTTGATAGGCCAATACACAATTCTTATCTGTAGACCATGCCATAGGTCTCGTTTTTAGATATGAATGTGTTTTCACTACGGTAAGCATAGCCTTTGACTTTCTGTATCGTTTTCAGATATCAATGTTTTCAAAACGAATCTACGATACGCATAGGCGCATTTTTCTGTGTCAAAATGCATTTAATTAGACAGTGTCACAAACTCCTGACATTATGCAATATCGGGGTTAACAGGTCTCGTCCCACTAGCAAATGTTTGTATGTTCTACATTTCCCCTAGATTTTCCTTATGCAAGCATTCCGATAACTGTTGCACAACCACGGTAATCTCATATGCATCAAAGCCCCACAACCGAGAGGCAAACATTAAAAGACGTAATTTTGAAGTCCCTGTAACGTTTCGGGAATTAATTCAGATTCCATTCCACCATGCTTGGCTGTGTGCCTTCTCTCTCTGAAAGGGGAACTTGAACGTCCTTTTCCTGCAGACTGTATGGCGTAATTGTTAACTTCATTGTTATAGGGTCTGGAACTAATTTGAATTTTTTTTCCAAAGGTTTTTTCTTTACTTGTATTTTTTTCTTCATGGTAGATAACACTTTTTTGAAAATGTGGACGTCTGTGTACTCTATATATGTCTATGCTGTAACTCTTTAACAGTGGTCCATAGCATCCTCACTATATATGTCTATGCTGTAACTCTTTAACAGTGGTCCATAGCATCCTCACTGCGTGGGGGCAACATAAACTTGGGTCCTCTCCCGAGCAAGTTTGTTCCAGTTCCAGTTGATTTGTCACTTCACATGTATACCCCAGTGAAACAGGCAGTCATGTAGTATTGCTTGAAAGCTCTACTAATCAACTTTAAAAAGTAAAGTATAAATGTAAAGATAATAAGATAAATTATATCATAAAAGATAAATAGATAAACATTTTGTTAACAAGAATTTTGTAGGGGTGCCAATAGCTGTGGCACACATGGTTTTGTCGATGTGATTTTGTTCAACAGAAGAAATTGAAGATTTAAGCACATTTCACAATTTAAGTTGGTTAATGACTTATAACCCTTTTGATGCCATTTTCTCAGGGTTGCCAGTCACGGTAGGGTCAGTAGGGTGGGCTCCTGGCATATTCCCATATAGGGTCGCCCTGAGACTAAATACTCAATACATCAATTATATAATCAATATAATCATCGATATAATCATTGATCATCCCCACACCCCCCCCAAAAAAAAAAATAATAATTCGTGAAATACAAAGTTGTACTGAGTGTTTAAGGTGTATTGTCCTCCTTGACTGAGGACACACTCTGTGAGTAAGAAAACAGACACACACACACATAGTTTGTTTTCACCGTTTAATGCAGTCATTGTACTTTCTGCCCAAGTCTCTTTCTGTAGTCCTCGTTAGCCATGAGAGGAACATGGAGGCTTTGAGTGTAAACAGCTTGACATAGATCATAGATCATATACCATAGATCTGGGACACGATGACTGCGCACACGGACAGATTTGGGGTTCACCTGCATATCAGCATCTCTTCTTTGTTTTGTTTCATTTCACGTGGCCTGAACAACTCCCATGTGCAGAGACTGTTACCAATGCCCCGTGAGTGACAGGGCTCAGGACCAATGACTGCTCATCCTGTGCAGGTCATGAGAGGCATGTGATTGGTGCATTCTCTCCCAGCGTAGTGTCTTAAGCCCACTTGGGACAGACCAGAACTACTGAGAGAGATGCCCGACCAGACTAGTTTCCATCATAACCCGTCACCAACATGACCAGCTCACAGGCCCCAGCCTGCCGACCATGAGGACATCTCAACAACCTGCTAACGCTAACCCCATGAGCCGCACAAGCAGATCTCCTAGCCTGCTGCCAGACTAGCACAGTGCTAACGCTAACCCCATGAGACTAGCACAGTGCTAACGCTAACCCCATGAGACTAGCACAGTGCTAACGCTGCAAGACTAGCACAGTGCTAACGCTGCGAGACTAGCACAGTGGTAGGAGAAGTGACCTTTGACCTTTAGCTCTGTCGTTCTTATCGGACACAAACGGCGGTTTCGCTGACGACACAGCAAGCTTGTCAGAACAGTAAGAAAACCTGACTACCTTTATGGATCAACATCTCCATCCTGTTCTTTTGTTTACCCCCAGAATTAGAAAGTAAAAAAAATTATTCAGGTCATTCAATCAGATCCGAACGGTCAGAGAAACTGATAGCACGAAGGGTTTCTGTTGAAGGTGCTGGACCTCTGTCTCATAAACACAGACAATGACTTGACCACACCTCCACTGGGCCTTAACGGGTTCTGATTGGCCCGTTACACTGACTCTTTGTGAAGTGCATGATGATGATGACGAGGATGAAGATGGTCCATGCACCAAAATCATGGCACCCACTCTCTCTAACCCTTTCTCTGAGAGAACAGAGGTAAGAGTTGCACAGAATAAGCACCTTCTATTGTCCTGCTGTGTTTGCCTAACTGCCTCAGTAAACAAAAGAAAACAAAGCAAATAAATACAGCCACCAGCGGCGATAATCAGGGTCCAGACAGACTGTGCCGGGGGCCTCAGGGGACACAAGGCTGCGTGATCTGAACGCTTCAACAGGTGAACGAGGACTGTCTGTATTTTGGAGATATATCTTAAGGATCTCGAGGTAAAAAGATTTTTGAAGATAGACACAACCAGATCTAAGCCTATATATGCCAGTATGAATGAGCCTGCCAAATTTCATTAAGATTGGCCATTCACACAGGCTTATATTGACTGCTGAAATCTGATTGGCCATTCACAAAAGGCATATAATAAATCTGATTGGGTGTTTACGGCCTTTTGCTAAGCGGTCCGAGGGGAACTTTAGATGATATAATGCGTCATGTCATGTTCTCTGCTTAGACCCCTGAAATCAACCCATGGGTCCGCTGTTAGATGGAGGGGCCAAGGGACCAGGTGGAGCCCAGAGTCAGGAGTCCTGTGTAACACACTGAGCTCTCAACAGTGCCCTGACTGAAAGGTGAACATAATAGCAAGTTCAGCTGAAGGCGGTGACGATTTCAGAGGGGTTAGGCCGCATCAAGAACTAGATTCACTTAGCACTTACAGTTTTGACACAGGACGCAATTTTTGTTATCTAGGTAAGGTTAAGGGGGGGGACAGAGATCTTAGAAAAATAATATTGATAACAGCTTATTCTCGTCCATCAATAATTAGATTCATATTTCAGTGGTTCTTTGCAGTGCAACGTGAGGACCAAATTTACAAATAACGCAGTGTCAGGATTACATCTCACATATATACACATATTATTTGCAAGGGAAGAGTCCAATTATTCCAAAAATTGTTTGAAATTTTAGACTTAAGCAAAATAAATATCTTTTGTTAATTTTCAACCCCTTAATTTCTGCCTTTTGTTTGACTCCAATTGAAAACTAAATAAAAAAGGAACCCGATTCAAACAAATCTAAAAAACCAAATTCATTCAAGCTGAACTGAACTGCAAAAGAACTTAAAGAAAAAGAGGCAATCTATCTGGTTACCTTTACAAGAATCTGGTGCACACAGCATACCGCATCAACACATTAAATACACTCCTCAAAAAATAATAATAAAGTTCTTCTTTTTCGCGCCATAAGAGGCAGATTCTGCCCTGGGTGCAGCGCGACACACACAACCTTTTCTTCTCCCCAAGGAGTTAACGCCACATTCAACTTCCTCTGCTGCAGGAAATCAAAACAACAACAAAAACAAAAATATAAACAAAACCCGCACACTTACAATTTACAATCCCCCTGCAGGTCGAGACGAGAATGGCAGCCGGCCCGTAACCTGTGCATCATAACCAGTAGTGCTGACAGCCACCAGCCCAGGAGCAGAGGGTATGATTGCCACCCAGCCGGCGGTACAGAGCGGTGGCACTTTATAACATGCCAGTATTTTACACTTTTATTTACAAATGTACACGGCTAAAGCGTCGACGGAGAGAAGGTTCTGGCCGGCGAGGGGTGAGCTTCAGTGCTCAGATCAGTTCTGAAGAGTAGAGTTGAGGAGTCCATGAGTCTGAGAGCAGATCTCAGATCAGTTCTGATGAGTTGAGTTGACGTGTCCAAGAGTATGAGAACAGTACTCAGATCAGAGGCGTTCTGTAAACATGGCACCAGGCTACCAGAGGCATGCCAGCCCTGACAAGGACGTGGTGGGTACGAACGCCTCGGGGGAGAAGGAGTGCAGGGGTCAGACAACAGACGAGCCGGACCGACCGACCCGACCCAACCCAACCCAACCTGACCTGAGCGGACCGGACCGGGAGCTCCGTGGGCTTAAAGGTTGAGTCACCTCCTAGTGCCTCTTCTGGCTCCCACCGCGGTCAGCTGGTGGGGAGAGGAGAGGAAAGGAGGGGAGGGGAGAGGAGGGACGGGGACTCTGCCTCCCAAGGGGAGAGGAGAGTTCTGGTCCCGTGGGTTAGGATGGGTCGGGTTTTAAGACCTTCAGCTCATGTGCAAACCCGTCCTGGACAGCCTCCATTGACCAGGAGCAGAAGCCCGAGCAGGAGCCCGAGCAGGAGCCCGAGCAGGAGCCAGGGGCCAGGGTGTGTGTCTGTGTGTGTCTGTTTTCCGTCTTCCTGTCTCCACTATAGAATGTATGATTTGAAGCCCTCTGTAATCCCCAGAAGCCAAGGACGAAGATGAGGATGGGTGGCGGTGACCTCTTGACCTATTCTGTGGCCACTGTGGTTGGGCGTTTGGGTCGGGTTCAGTTCTGAGGATGACAATGATGGGGGAGGGGCCGGGGGCGGGGCCAGGGACTGCAGGCTCCTCCTCCTCCTCAATGCCCATTGGCGCTCATCTTGCTCTTCTGGGCCATCTCCGCTCCCTTCGCCTGATTGGACAGAACAGACGGGGTCACACACAGGTCAACGGAGCACTCTTAAAACCCCTCCCCCCTGCGTG
>NC_137926.1:2018718-2038718 GCF_963457725.1 Sprattus sprattus | reverse complement strand
CTGGAGAAATACACTTTTTCTCATCATGACGCGTGAGAGACCGCCAGTAGCAGATCTCCTGATTCTTATGGTAGCTGTGAACAGGGCTTGGTCTACCCATGTGGAACAGCCAAGGACCCCTACAGGCTAAAGCAGGTCTCCATAGTGATGGACTACAGTGTTACCGCAGTTCTCCATAGTGATGGACTACAGTGTTACCACAGGTCTCCATAGTGATGGACTACAGTGTGACCACAGGTCTCCATAGTGATGGACTACAGTATAACGGCAGGTCTCCATAGTGATGGACTACAGTGTATCGGCAGGTCTCCATAGTGATAGACTACAGTGTGAGCGCACGTTTCCATAGTGATGGACTACAGTGTGAGCGCACATTTCCATAGTGATAGACTACAGTGTGACTGCAGGTCTCCAAAGTGATAGACTACAGTGTGACCACAGGTCTCCATACAGTGTGACCGTAGGTCTCCATAGTGATGGACTAGAGTGTGACAGTAGGTTTCCATAGTGATGGACTCCAGTGTAACGGCAGGTGTCCTGTGTGCTCACCCTTCTCCTCTCCCTTCTGGAGAGCAGCTGTCCGTGCAGGAGCCTCCACACCATCCGCCCGGCGATCTTGGTGTCGATGCCCAGCAGGCGGAAGCCGTCGTAGTAGTGCCTCAGCTCGTCCATGACCCTCTGGCCCAGCGACTTACGCACCACCGCCTTCTCCGCGGGCTTACTGGGCGTCGGCGGGGGAGGCGGAGAGGCCGCGGCCGTAGGAGGAGGAACAGGAGGAGGAGGAGCGGCAGGGGGGGTGGGGTCGCTCTGGGGGGGCCCAGCCTGGGTCTCCTTCGCCTCCTGGAGCCAGACGCAGGAGCTGTGGAGGGGCCGCACGGGGAGGCAGCCCTGCCGTACGTAGCTGGCGGTGCATCGTGGGTAGGCGGGTCGGAGCCCCCGGGAGGCGAGGTCTGTGCGGCTGGAGAAGTCTGAGTGGTAGCGGATGCAGGCGGTGGAGGGCAGAGAGGCACAACCGTGCCGCTTCGAGAGCAAGTATGACCCCCTGCAAAATCACCAGACAAGCAGTCAGTCAGTCATCGCACTGGACACTTGGGCAGTAGCCTGCTTTTCAAAACAACTCGCTGAGCAACATCATAAAGCATCCAGGTGTTCACAATAACAAAGGATTAAGGCTTTTACAGTGAAACCAAAAACATGCATAATGGTTGTGAAGGAAGGCCAGTCACCAGACAAGCAGCCAGTCATTTCACTGGACATTTGAACAGTAGCCTACTTCCAAAACAACTCGCTGAACAACAGCCACACAGAACATGAAGGACAATCAGAAAGCATCCAGGTTCTCACAGTGAAACCAAATAAATACACAATGGTTGTGAAGGACGGCCAGCCTGCGCAACCAGTGTAAAGTGATTCAAAAGAGTAATGATATATTAAAAGAAAGCGGTGTAGTGTGTGTAGCTTTCGGTGAAAACGCTCGCTATGTTCGTAGCAATAAGAGCTAATGTTAATTCCAAAGACGGCTTAAGCTCTGTTTACTGACAGAGGGGTTTTAAGTATTACTCACCTTGATCTCGTTACGGCGAGCAGCACTTGGGAACCAAACACGGTCATGTCGTGATCAGTTTCGAGCTCCCCTACGATGTAAACAAAGCAGTTTAGTGACCAACATCAGCACACCACTGTTTCATTCTGTTACAAGAAAACATACCGATGAGCTGACAAACGAGCAGTGGAAGGCGAGTGGGCTAACAATACATTCGTGCCTCTTCCCTGGAAAAAACTTTACGGTGAAAAGGCACTAATCTTTTACCGGCGGTCAAACACGGGTACTGCAAATTACAGCCGACTCACGTGCCTATTTTAGGCCAGTGATTCTAAGTAGGGAAACCAAACAGTCCAAGGCCAAAGCGTGAAGTCGCCATGACTGAATCAAGAACGGAACTATGAAACATCGCTCTTGATTATGCGCCAAAACATTATGGCTTCGACAACTTGTGTAATCATCTAAACTTGTTACATAACACTGCACTCAAACACATGTTGACTGGCTGGCTGGCTAGCTAGCCGTTCTAGGCAGATTTCAAACATCGCTATTTACCAATAGGCCAATTTGGTCAGAACTACCTTCTAGCAGACCTTCAGACATTAACCTGATATCACTGCTTTAGAAAATGAGCATTTCCAATGAAATAAGCGTGAAGCATTAACGCAGTGTGCAACTATCTGTTCTCACGCACAGGCTGATTTCTCCCAACACAACCTGCAATAGGGCCTATGCTTGCGTGCTGAAGATAGTACTTAGCATATCGGCTAAACCATTAGCCTTCCCCGCGAATCTAAACATGCCAAACCAGCACACACCAGTTTACTCTGTACATCCACTATTCAACTAAATCAGAATATAATTCAGCCAATGCATAAGAACGATATACCTCCGTTTGGTCGAAAAAGGGCGAATGACAAAGAGGATCACCGTGTTCCTTTTGGTGTGCTCCCGAGGAGGCTAACGCTAGCTTGCAAGCTAACGTTAAATGCACTGGGTTACGTTTCGGCAGACACCAAATCTCAACTGACTTGTTAGAAGATAAGAGCCACTTACATGCCCTTGGCTCTTTGTATTTGTGTGTGGTGTTAGACACATACCTTATAAAATCCTTTCCTCAAAACTTTCCACTGTTAGACGGCGACCATTTGATTCGTTGACAGATCGGATGACGGCTGTAAAAAAATGAAGCTGAGCTTAGCTAGAATCCACTCCTCCCGAAGCAGAGGGTCAAATTTCTTCAGCGGAGAAAGCACGAGAACAATACCGTTTTGGCAGTTTACAGAATAATCCATTCACAGAGGTCGGTCAAATTTCAAAGGCGACTAAGATTAAACATTCAGTATACCGGATCGATGGGTCTTGTTAACGAAATCCATGGAAAAATTAGATATTTTTGGTAAAGGACGACATTGGGAGGCCCGGCTCTGTGCGCTGCGATCGGGCACTGAGGGTCGGAAGAGGGGCGGCTGGCTAACCAGCTGTGCACGCCAATGGCTGCTTATTTCGCAGCCATGACGTTGTCCAATCCCATTCACGGACAGATACCCGTTTAGATGACGAACTTCCCATAACTGCGTCTGCATCCAGGGATCTTTGGCGAGACTGTTGATGTCACCATGCTGTAATTATACTAGACGCCTTCTTGATGTTGACTGCAATTTCGAAAAAGCTGTAGCTGGTCAGACAACCCATGTCAGCAACCGAACACTGAGAGCGTTTACTCTCTCTGCAAGCCGTGGTGATAATTATATTGGAAACATAAGAGTTGTTCATATTGATCATCAGAATCAGGTTTTATTGACTTAGTAGCCTACGTTTGCACAAACAACGAATTTGACTTGGTAAAGTGGCTCTCAGTGTGCTTACACAAAATATACATTACAACACAATACAAAACAAACAGTGCAACAGTCTAAGAAGTTTAAAAAAATATATACAAGGTGGAATGGCTATACAGTAGCTGTGAATTGTTACACAACAATAGTGCAAAGAAGTGGAGAGTGCAAGAAGTGCAGGGATAAATATGCTACAGTGGGTTAGCTATTCAGTAGTGAGACGGCGAGGGGGAAGAAACAGTTTTTGTGTCTGGAGGATAACAACCTAGTTGTAGATATTGATAACACTGGGATGAATATTCTGAAAAGAAATAATTGACATTCAGCTGAGCGGTGTCTTAACTGGCTGTTCAGTAAACGTGGCCATTTGATTGAAGCAGGACTTGCTTTGCAGAGGTGCCCTAGCATATAAATGAGTTTCCTCAGAGGCTGGGAGGAGATTTTACAAGTCATAAACAAATTCACTGATTTGTAATAGACACTACTTTAATGCCATATTTTATAATACTGTGACGTGCAGGGGGCAGTGCTGCTTCCTGGTAAGTAAAGAATTGGTTCCCATCCTGCTATATGCTAGAATGGTGTGGATACCCCCGGAGTCAAATTCTTTGTTTGTGTAAACTTACTTGGCCAATAAACATGATTCTGATTCTGATAATTATGTTAGAATTGCATGTGTATTGCCCTTCTTTCGTGTCCTTTTGTATTTTGTCTGTGAGCTTTGTGGTAATGCTGTTTGTGTGTGTGTGTGTGTGTGTGTGTGTGTGTGTGTATGTGTCTTTGTAATGTCAAGAAAGACTGACATGTCTGCCATTTTATTGCAATCCAGCTTAACTGCTCCAGCACTGATGAAGTGGTGAACAGACAGATTGAGAGGCTGCAATGGAAAAAGACTTCAATGGAAGCTACACTGGAAGCTGCACTGGAACAAAGCTGCACTGAAATTAGGCGGTAGGACTACATTATATCAGCTCAAATGTAATTGTGCCTTTACAGGCCAGCTTTGCTGGATACGGTAGAACTTTTTCAACCTACGGTTGGGTTGGGTGAGGGTTGGGGTTCGACCCGCAGAGAGCTCCGCCTCAGGTCCCCCAGAAGTAATTTCCATCTGCCCTAGAGGACTATAGACCAGTTCCCCCAACATCTCACATCGTGATCCATCTGCCCTAGAGGACTATAGACCAGTTCCCCCAACATCTCACATCGTGATCCCCTAGAGGACTATAGACCAGTTCCCCCAACATCTCACGTTGTGATCCATCTGCCCTAAATGACTATAGACCAGTTCCCTCAACATGGTGATGGGTCTTGGCCCATCTCAGACCTCAGGTGAGGTGACCGCCTCTCTGGACCCACTGCCTACCGCCCCTAGGTTGGAGTCCCGCTTTAGCGAGGCCACTCTCACGTGGACCAAGCAGGTAGCGCTGTGAGGGTCATGTTCTCTGATCTTTCAAGTGCCTTTAACATGATCCAGCCTACATGAGAAGCTCTAAAAGATACAGGTAGACAAACACACACTCACACACTCTTTCTTCTTCCTCTTTCCAGGCTGGCTTCATGAGTTGGGTAAGCGTCTGGAGACTGCGTACATGAACACACACACACACACACACACACACACACTCACACACTCTTTAAACCATCCATGCCACATGCACATAGAAGCCTTCTATAAAAACTATATTTGCTGTGAAGTAAACATCCCAGAGGATGTCGTAGCCACAGCAACACAGCTGACTGTACCCTGTATACGGCTGTGCATCCCCAGCAGTCCCAACTCTTTCAGACGCGCCATTAAGTGACTTTTGCCCGTCTGCTATTTTATTCAGCCAACAACTGCACTACCTGGGCATGGACTCCACGACCTTAGAGAGGGTTTGATGACCTGCTGGATTATTGCCTACCTGACAGACCGACCTTTCTCACCTTTGCTCTTCACACTACAACAGAGTCCTGCAATCTGGCAACGAGGGGTTGGCGCTTATAATATCCAAGCGTTGGATTGTTCACCCACAAATAGGGAACGTGAGCTGGGTTTAGACCGTCGTGAGACAGGTTCGTTTTACCCTACTGATGATGTGTTGTTGCAATGGTAATCCTGCTCGGTTCGAGAGAAACCTCAGGTTCAAAATGTGAGAGAGACGAAGGAGATGGTTGTGGACTTTAGGAGGACCAGGACTAAGCAGCACACTATCTCCATCCTGGCACAAGAGGTGGAGGTGGTGGAGGTCCGCAGATACCTGGGCGTTCACCTGGACAACAGATTAGAAATGTAACGATGTATACAGGAAGGGACAGCAGACTCTACTTAGAACATCAGCATCAGAGACAATGACACTAAGACATTTAACAAGCTGATAAAGAAGGCTGTCCCTGTGCTCTATTTTTATTCCATTTATTTTATTGTAGTACAGAAGTTTGAATAAATATATATATATGTGTGTGTGTGTGTGTGTGTATACAGTGCATCCGGAAAGTATTCAGACCCCTAGACCTATTCACTGTCACACATGTTGTGATGTTGCAGCTTTATGCTAAAATCATTTCAATTCATTTTCCCCTCATCAATTTCACTCAATATCTCATTATGACAAAGCAAAAACAGGATTTTAGAAATGTTTGCAAATCGATTTAAAAGGAAAAACTGAAATATCACATTGGCATCAGTGTTCAGACCTTTTTCTGGGGCCCTTGAAATGTAGCTGAGGTGCTTCCCATTTCCCCTGATCATCTTTGGATGTTTCTACACCTTGATTGGAGTTCACCTGTGGTAAATACAATTGGTTGGATTGGGTAGGCACGCTGTGCCGTCACTACAGGTGACTGGCTCTTTGGCATTGTGGTCAGTGTGTAGGTTTGGTACCCTGTAGACCTGGGTTCAAGGTCAGGTGGGGTGACTGCTCTCTCCCTTCGCTACACACACACAAACTTTTATATAAGGTCTCACAGTTGACAATGCATGTAAGAGCAAAAACCCAGCCATGGCTGCAGAGCTGAGACGTTGTAGGACTAAATTGTCTCAAGACACAGGCCTGGGGAAGGCTATAAAACAATTCTGCTGCATTGAAGGTTCCCAAGGTCACAGTGACCTCCATATTTTAGAAGAAGTTTAGAACAACCAGGAAGCAAACAGCGACAGAACACTCAGACGGAGAAACAGGTTTCTCTGGTCTGATGAAACCCAGATTGAACTGTTTGGCCTCAACTGTAAGCACTTAGGTAACCAGACACCACTCATCACCTGCCCTGGGTCATCCCAGTGGTGAGGCATGGTGGGGGCAGGATCGTGCGGCGGGGGTGTTGGTCAGCGGCTGGGACTGTGTGCTGGGGACTGGTCAGGGTTGAGGGGAAGTTGAATGGAGTAAAGGACAGAGATATCCTAACTGAGAAGCAGGTCCAGAACGCTCACACTGGGCAGGCCCAGAACGCTCACACTGGGCAGGTCCAGAACGCTCACACTGGGCAGGTCCAGAACGCTCACACTGGGCAGGCCCAGAACGCTCACACTGGGCAGGCCCAGAACGCTCACACTGGGCAGGTCCAGAACGCTCACACTGGGCAGGTCCAGAACGCTCACACTGGGCAGGTCCAGAACGCTCACACTGGGCAGGCCCAGAACGCTCACACTGGGCAGGCCCAGAACGCTCACACTGGGCAGGCCCAGAACGCTCACACTGGGCAGGTCCAGAACGCTCACACTGGGCAGGTCCAGAACGCTCACACTGGGCAGGTCCAGAACGCTCACACTGGGCAGGCCCAGAACGCTCAGAAAGGGCCGGTCCAGATAGCTCAGACAGGGCCGGTCAGGAATGCTCAGACTCGGCCAAAGGTCCAGAGAGGTCAGACTGGGCAGATCCAGAACGCTGAAACTGGGCAGGTCCACTCAAACTGGGCCAAAGGTCCGGAGTGCTGAGACTGGGCCGGTTCAGAGCGCTGAGGCCAAAGGTTCATCTTCCAACAGGACAATGGCCCTAACGCACGTAGTCAAGACAACGCAGGAGTGTTACTTAAGGTCAACTCTGTAAATTGAGTAGCCCAGCCAGAGCCCTGACTTAAACCTAAACGAACATCACTGGAGAGACCTGAAACCGGCTGTCCACAGGCGGTCCCCTTCCAACCGGGCAGAGCTTGTGCCAAGCTTGATGTGTCATACCCAATAACACTCATGGCAGTAACCGCTGCCAAAGGTGCTTCAACTAAGTACAGAGTAAAGGGTCTGAATATTGATGTCAATGTGATTTCAGTTTTTCCTTTTTAAAACATTTGCAAAGATATCTGAGATACTGTTTTTGCTTCATCATTATGGGGTATTGAGTGTAGATTGATGAGGGGGGGAAATGAATGTGAACGATTTAAGCATAAAGCTGCAACATAACAAGATGTAAAAAAAAAAAAAAAAAAAAAAGAGTACTGACTGTTCTGTAATTAGAGATCTTTGGGTAAATGTCTTTTAGACCAAATCCAATGGAAATATGTTCTTCCGCATCTCACAGCTCACTACGCTGAACACTATTGTGTAGAGATGTTTAGTCCTCTCAGCTCACAGATGCGTAACACTATTCTGTAGAGATGGTTAGTCCTCTCATCTCACAGCTCTCTATGCTGAACTCTATTCTGTAGAGATGTGTAGTCCTCTCATCTCTCACCATGCTGAACACTATTCTGTAGAGATGTTTAGTCCTCTCAGCTCACTATGCTGAACACTATTGTGTAGAGATATGCAGCGCTCTCACCATGCTGAACACTGTTCTGTAGAGATGTGGAGTCCTCTATTCTTCTCCTTCCATATTCTGGTTCTACTCTTGTGTTTAGCAGCTTTGTCCCAATCTTGAACAGTGGTGCTATTCTGTCCTCCTCTGTTTGCACACACATCTGCTTGTGCCTGGCCTCATCTGTGGCAGATCGTTTTGTGTTTATGATCCGTCAGCAAACCTTTTTGGTAGTTAATTTAAATGTTACAATTATAAGATGTTTAATCACCATGAATACTAATGTTCTCTGAGGTGTTTAAACTGGCTTTGCATGACCTTTATCACACAAGGGGTGGTGGGGATACACTGTCAATTATACACTCTTGAAAAGTTCACAAGCAGGCTATTACAAGATTATATGTTTTGGATTTTTGGAGTACACTGAAGCTGATGCCTGATAATTTGATGCGTTGGATATTTTGTATTTTGTGAGATATTTTAAAGCGTCAACAGACAGAGAGTAAGGTAGGAGGAAACATTAATCAGCTGCTGGGGCTGAGTTCATCTCGGTCTCAGGTTCACTTGGAACACCTGCTTGATTAAGGCTAGGACTTGCCCTTCACATCACATTTACTTCACATCACCTCGGTTGAGGAAAGATATAGAAGAAGAATATATGGAGATTAAATCAGTAGCATGTATAGAGAAATATACCAACTATAGACAGCTGATGAGGGGCAGATATGTGCACACATATGTGTCAGATCCTCGGCCTCTATCAGAGATTTGACAAGACTTTACTTTACCACTGATGCTTATAAACACGAAGGTTTTTTTAAATAAATCAAATCTAGGGTTAATCTGGGCACATGTGATATCTGGATTAGGTGTGTAAGAGCCTATTTTATGTGAAATAGGTGTGTTAATTGTAGCCTAGTTTTAAACCATAGGTTATAAAGGGGCTTAACCTACATGCTTCTATGCCTTATGTACGAGCTGGATGCTTGCTGTCAATTAGCTCACCTGTCAAAGCGTGACGCATACACTATGTGTTGTTACGATTTTATCTTCACATATCTACTGCATAACAAGGGTAATAACGTTCACTGAAACCCATGAACTCAAAATGATTTTCTTTTCTTTCAACCGACGTCACTTATTCAATTTACTTGACGATGCTTTGGCATGACAGCTTCTGTTTCCTAATTTCTCAGCATTTTCCTCGGAAAAATGTATTATTTGAAGACAATAACATTACTATCATTAAAAACTACTCATCCCAAAATGCCTTACACATTCATCACTGCAACCAATAGGGGCGACTCGGTTTTGGCGCTGAGAGAAGACACAGGCCCAAGCAGGGCGCTTTTGTTGCAGCCAGAGGGAGGGAGATAGCTAGAATAAAATATATAGGAGCCAAATTTCTTCAGCTCTGGTCTTGCATCCTGCAAAAAAAAAAAAAAAACGGGGCCTCTCCCGAATCTACGGCTACAATCCTAGCTACTATGGAGACCAAGATCGGACAGAGCGTGTAGCCACAGCGTTTCAGTCGCAGAGTTGAGAAACGACGAGGCACATTATCGCTGCTTTCTTGAAATCGTTTTATGATTGTGTATTTGTGCGAACAGAACCAGGGATCTAATATTTGGCATTCGTTTAGAATGGAACACGCTGAAGGTACAGACGTTTTCCTTCTATTGTTATTTCCTTGCATTTTTGAATAGGCTAATGCATTACATTACGGTTTGCAGCACAGGAAAAGGATATGTACGCTTTTTACAGCTGAGTTCATATACTCTGGCATTCCTTTTCCGCGATATAACGGGTGATGGAAATGTAATCTAGCCAATTTGATTTAAAGGGGCAATGGCAGCCATATTGGCAGATATGTTCGTATTTTGGCGTTACGGTTTTGGTCATCCGCATCATGCGTGATCAGTGAACTAACCGTATTACATCAGTGAAAACCAGAAAATAAAAATTGGTACCATTTATTTTGAATGGAATGCACGAAATGTGTCTGTTTTATCACCTGGGTGGTATTGGGTAGTATTGAAATCACTGTTGTTATGCAGGGGTAGCAATCGATAGCTAACGTTAGCTAGCGTTAGGTCTATTTAGCATCTCTCAAGGTATGAAATACAACCGGGTACCAAGTTTGTCCCAATACTATTGACTTCGTTCAGTGCCTTATTAATCACTTTGATTTCGCAATGTGATTCTTCACAAGCACCACCAACACCATGTACGTTAGTGGCATTCTTCGTGGTTGAAAGCAAATATCTATATATTCACTAGTAAAGAGGATGTTATCATTAGCTTGCTTTGATTAGGCTGAAACCTAGCTTGTTAGCTGGTTAGCTAACCCAGTAGCGTTGGGCAATTTGAAGATATGCTTCTTGTCCGTGCAAAAGTTAAAACAACCTGATAAGATCAGCGTCCGTATTTAAAAACAGACATCGTATATAACCAAGCCACCCATCCACTATGACAATCTCCACAACTCCTTGATGAAGTTAGTGATTGATTAAAACTTAACTTCACAGGTAGTCAACCTTTGTTCTATTTTTTAATTAGGGGTTGATCTCAAAGAAACGGGGACCTATCGATCAATATGCTACAAATTAGATGCCTTTTCTGACCAACACAAAACATGCCTCATCTTTAAGGTGTATCATATACAGTATTTTCCCGATCCCGATGATTAGTTTATTGTTTGCACACAGTGACTATTCACTACCCGAAAATGAGACTTTGTGCTGACAGACATGGAAAATCTCATAAGGAAGCAGCTTTCTTACTGGTAGTCACTGCTGCTTTGGTCTAAAGTCGGTAGATATGTGACTGAAGGACTTTTGTGTTGGGATTGTGTAAGTCTCATTATACAAGCAGAAGATGTGTGTGGGTGTCATAAATATAGACACAAAACAAGTCACATTTTATTTTAATCGGAATTGTACTCCAGTAAGGTCATTTGACTCTGAACTGAACATAGTGGTAGCTTGTTGATTCATACTTGTGAATGTATTAATCACTTTTTCTTGAGGAAAACAAAAATATCTGTAATGGATATTCCTGTCATCTGTGTGTGTGTATACGGTATGTCTTTGCATTTGGATATGGTTATATAGTGTCTGCTCTCTGTGCCCTCTCGTAGGCTCTGTATATGGTTCTAGTGTGTGTCCTCTCGTAGGCTATGTATATGGTTATAGTGTCTGTAGGCTCTGTATATGGTTCTAGTGTGTGTCCTCTCGTAGGCTATGTATATGGTTATAGTGTCTGTAGGCTCTGTATATGGTTCTAGTGTGTGCTCTCTGTGCCCTCTCGTAGGCCCTGTATATGGTTCTAGTGTGTGTGTCCGTAGGCTCTGTATATGGTTCTAGTGTGTGTCCTCTCGTAGGCCCTGTATATGGTTCTAGTGTGTGTGTCCGTAGGCTCTGTATATGGTTCTAGTGTGTGTCCTCTCGTAGGCCCTGTATATGGTTCTAGTGTGTGTCCTCTCGTAGGCCCTGTATATGGTTCTAGTGTGTGTGTCCGTAGGCTCTGTATATGGTTCTAGTGTGTGTTCTCTGTTCCCTCTCGTAGGCCCTGTAAGAAAAAGGGAAACCTAAGGATGCTGGAGCACAACAATGGATTTCTCCTTTTCTTTCATGCAACGGATCATGGGAAACACAATTCAGCAACCCCCCCAGCTCATTGACTCCGCCAACATCCGCACGGAGGACGCGTACGATGCCATCAGCGACCCCGGGGATGACGCCGGCCCCCCCTCCTACGAGGGCGCCCTGGAGCCCGGCTTCACCTACCCTCCTGAAGACCTGCCGGCGGCGGTCGCCAACGGCTACCCGGCGGCCGTTGGCGCCTACGACTCCCAGGCCAAGTTCGCCCTGTACTCGCAGTTCCCCAACGGGGCGGCGAACGGCTACGGCGCCATCCGCGGCTACGCCGAGCACGGCATGCTGCTCGGGGACGGCACGGTCCTGAGGCCTCCCGTGGTGCAGGAGAAGCCCCCCCCCTCGACGCACGTGCTCCCCCCCGCCCCCCACCCCCACCACCCGAGCCTCCATCACCACCACCACCACCACCAGCCCCACCATCTCCTCCACCCTCACCTTCATCACACCCAGAATGCACCTCTCATGCCCCCCCAGCACCACCTCCCGCCCCCTCCGCACCTCATGCCCCCCGTGCTCCCCCTGCCGCCCCCGTTACTGCTGCCCTCTTCCCCGCCCCTCCTCTCCACGCACCACGACAGCGGCAGCAGCTCCTCCGCCGCCCCCAGCCCCCTGGCTCCGCCCAACGCCGCCATGCCCAAAAAGACTAACTCCCCCGAGATCAAGCTCAAGATCATCAAGACCTACCAGAACGGCCGGGAGCTCTTCGAGTCGGCCCTGTGCGGAGACCTGCTGCAGGAGTTCCCGTCCGCGGAGGCCTCGCCGTCGTCCTGCCAACACGAGCAGAAGAAGGAGAAGAGGAAAAAGAGGAGCGGACGGCAGAGCTCGCTCCCAGAGCAAGAGCCCCCGCAGCTTCCCAAAGTAGCAGGAGGAGGAGGAGGAGGAGGAGGAGGAGGAGGAGGGCCCGAGGTCGCCATCTCTGCCCACCCTTCGGAGAGCCGCGTGGCATCAAAGGAGGAACCCCTGGCGCGGATTATCAGGAGTCCCAAAGCAGAACCCAAGGAAAAGAAAGTTAGTCGCTCACTTTTTTTCAAGTTTTAATAACTATAATAACTTTTAGGCAAGCACCTGGAGGCTCTAGTGTCTTGAGGTGGTTTGAATGCTGTGTAATGAGCTTCTCTTTGAAGTAGTTCTGTGCGCAGTATTGTTTATGCCAGGCTGGGAAGACGTAGCACTGTAGCTGTTGTGGCAGGAGCTTCACCTGAAGCCACTCGTTTAATTAAACCGTCTCAGGCTTATTGTAACTCATCTTTAGCGAGGTGTGCCCTTGATCAGAATCCATAATTCCAGCCCACTCGGCCGTCAGTATGGCAGGAGCACACGCACACACACACACACACACACACACACACACACACACACACACACACACATACACACACACACACACACACACACAGTATGGCAGGAGCTAAGTACTGCAGTGGTTATACCACAGTCTTAGCAGGTGCCACATAAGCATGGTTTGCTAGGGGCTTTATGCAGTATTTATGCCAGTGGTTCTTAACCTGGGTTCGATCGAACCCCAAGGGTTCGTTAAATCACTCCCAGGGGTTCAGCAGGGGCCAAGACACACACAGTATAGCCCGGTTCACACTAGCAATGTTGGGCCGTTTTTATACATACCTACGTTTGAAGAAATCATATTTTATTTTTCAAATTACGAAGGGGTCCGGTGAATGCACTGATGAAGCTTGCAGGGTTCAGTACCTCCAATAAGGTTAAGAACCACTGCTTTATGCAGTATTAGGAGTATTAGCATGTGACACCTGAACGTGGTTTGTTGCAGTCTTTATGCCGTTTTTATCACAGGTGTATTATATACAGGTGTATTATATACAGGTGTATATACAGGTTGGTTCACACTAGAAGTTCTTCCTCGTTATTGTTCATTGCTGCTCCACTTTAAACTTCCTCTTCTTGTCTGAGACTGAGTTGGCTTCCTCCTCCTCCTCGCTGTCCTCATCGGAGCCTAGGTGCAGGAAAGTCCTTTAAGTCTTTGGGCTTTGCCTCAACACGGCAGGCTACACACACACACACACACACACACACACACACACACACACACACAGGGCTTTCCCTAATCACTGCAGGCTTTGTGTGTATCCATCGTCTCTGTCCCTCTGATCCCGTCTAAGCAGATTGAGCAGCACTTTCCCACTGTCATCACCGGCACCGGCTGCTGTAAGGAGTTTGACATCGGCGATCTGGTGTGGGCCAAGGTGGGAACGTACCCCTGGTGGCCGTGCATGGTGTCCTGTGACCCGCAGCTCAAGGTCCACACGCGCATCAACACTCGAGGTAAGACACTGACCACCACCAAGGTTGCAACTCAATAGTCTTAAATGTAAGAGAGCTATCTTACAACCTTGATGTCTCGTCCAAACAGCTGTTACAAGCCTTTTATGACGTTACTTTGCTGAAAGATGAAAAATGAAAAATGACCGTTATGTGACGTATTTTAAGGTATCAAAGACCCAGAAGAAGATAATTAAGCGAATTGAGACGGTCCTTCCTTCTCTTGTTTAAGACATTAGGGTAGTAAGACATAATTTTTAAGAGTATTGAGATGCACCCCAAGACTCTCTCTCAGTTTGGTGCAGTTATTATCGCAGCTAGGCTGCCGTAGGAGGCTTACTGAGGGGGTTAGCCAGGGCAGCGGCTCAGAAGTATCTGACCTTATCAGATAGCTAAGCAGTGATCAGTACTTTCTTCTGTAAGTACTTCTGCTCTTCTGAGTCTACAGGACTCTGCTACAAATGGATCGTCGCGACTTTTTGATTGATCATTTCTTGGGAGATTGTTAGGTAACTAGTCATATTGAAATCAGTAAATAGAGAATTTTCTCATGGGGGGGGGTGTCATTGTAGGGGTTTGCCAGTGTGCCCCTGCTTGGTCCAATGGAAAATGTGCCCCCACTCTGGCTTAACAAGTAACATTGAGCAATCACGTTGCAGATACTTGTATCACTCCCTCCAATCTCCTCCAGTTGATTTGCACTGCTGAGACCTGAGGCCTGATTACAAGAAACAGGTTTTTTGTTTTTGTCTGGTGCTTTCATGTGATGAGTAAACATTCAAGCACTGCACCTACAGTATGTGCCGCATGTGCCAGTTGTGAGCGTCCAATAGACTGAGCTCATGTAAGACTGTGATGTTGTGAGCGTCCAATAGGCTCAGCTCATGTTAGACTGTGATGTTGTGAGCGTCCAATAGGCTCAGCTCATGTAAGACTGGTGTTGTTAGCGGTTAGCGTCCATTCAATAGGCTCAGCTCATGTTACACTGTGATGATGTGAGCGTCCAATAGGCTCAGCTCATGTGAGACTGATATTGTGAGCGTCCAATAGGCTCAGCTCATGTTAGACTGTGATATTGTGAGCGTCCAATAGGCTCAGCTCATGTTAGACTGTGATATTGTGAGCGTCCAATAGGCTCAGCTCATGTTAGACTGTGATGTTGTGAGCGTCCAATAGGCTCAGCTCATGTTAGACTGTGATGTTGTGAGCGTCCAATAGGCTCAGCTCATGTGAGACTGTGATATTGTGAGCGTCCAATAGGCTCAGCTCATGTTAGACTGTGATGATGTGAGCGTCCAATAGGCTCAGCTCATGTTAGACTGTGATGATGTGAGCGTCCAATAGGCTCAGCTCATGTTAGACTGTGATGATGTGAGCGTCCAATAGGCTCAGCTCATGTTAGACTGTGATGATGTGAGCGTCCAATAGGCTCAGCTCATGTTAGACTGTGATGATGTGAGCGTCCAATAGGCTCAGCTCATGTTAGACTGTGATGATGTGAGCGTCCAATAGGCTCAGCTCATGTTAGACTGTGATGTTCTCGCAGGGCACAGGGAGTACCATGTGCAGTTTTTCGGGAGCATCCCGGAGCGGGCCTGGATCCACGAGAAGAGGGTGGTGGTGTACCAGGGGGAGAGCCAGTTTGAGGACCTGCAGAACGACACGCTCAAAAGGAGCACCAACCCCATCGAGAGACAAAAGGTAAGTGTGTGTGTGTGTGTGTGTGTGTGTGTGTGTCTGCTCAAAAGGAGCTCCAACCCCATCAAGACAGAAGGTAAGGATTGTGTGTGTGTGTGTGTGTGTGTGTGTGTGTGTGTGTGTGTGTGCTCAAAAGGAGCTCCAACCCCATCAAGACAGAAGGTACGGATGTGTGCAAACACATTCCTCAAATAATTTTAAGCGTAAAATGTCTTTGTGTAGATGTTGTCTTGAGCATAAAAATAAAATGAAAATGTGGATGCGTTTCGTGGTGGAATACAAAGAAAAGACTAGAATGTAATAAATGCCTATTACATATTTACACGTAGTGTTTTACATTTAAAGCACTTGTAAACAATTGTAGTATTAAATGTATAGATAGACACACAAATGTCCAAACAGCGATCACAGCCCTGCGGTCTGCTTGGGTCGCCTTGCCGATAGTTACAACATTTGGGAGGTGCACGCAAGCCCCGGAGAGGGGGTTCGCAACAACGCAAGGGGTACTTGTGCAGGTTTTGGAAAGCTGTCAAATATGGCCAGTGCTTCACACACAGATCATTTTGAAAGAACCAGTGATCTGTCTTTGTATTTTCAACTCAAGTAGAAGAAACAACTTCAGGGGGGGCATAAGGGGCTCGTTCTGGGTGTGATGAAAAAGAAGCCAGATTTAGCAGGGAGCAGTTGTGCATCCAGCTGCTTCAGCACACACACACACACACACACACACACACACACTCACACACACACTCACACTCACACTCACACTCACACTCACACTCACACTCACACTCACACTCACACTCACACTCACACTCACACTCACACTCACACTCACACTCACACTCACACTCACCCACACCCACCACACACAGCCTACCTGTGGCCAATCCCAGCGGGAGGGCGGGGTCAATTACAGCAGGGAGGCGGGGCCAATCCCAGCAGGGGGGCGGGACTCATCCTGCTGGAAGGTGTGAACTGCCTATGATAGCTCCTTAATGAGCTAATTACTGCCGTTTGCCACCGAAACTTCTGTTTATGGCTGCTTGATGGTGGCAGCCTAGTTAACGGTCTGCTTCCCTTTTTTCTGCTGTTTTTTTTTCATACGCTGTAAGCTTCCACTGTCTGCAGTGTGAGATATTCCCCTCTGGCTCACTTGATATGAATGGTGCACAAACTTAGCTCCTGCTAACACAGTTTTGTATAAGGATTGCACCAGTAGTAGGTTTGCATCAGCCTAGGGTAAACTAGATGTAGCATAGCAGTGTGTTATTGGACTGCCAGTGAGAGAATGAGCAAGAATTAAGTGAAACTGGAAAAGAAAAACTGTATTGAAAAATATAGAAACAGAATAATGTATATTTATATATATACAATTTACCCTGTAAAGGAAATTGAGAATTCATTTTTACATGTTTTTTGAAACATTTTGACAAAACGAGAAGAACAGCAGAGGTAGCCATTAACATGTATGTTTTTGTATTTATTGCATTGGGTACAATTTTATGGGGGTTAGTTATTTTTTTCTCAAACAGGATCCTTTTTATGTGTGCTTGTCGAAGGTAAATTGTTTTTTTTATTACAGAACCAGTGGTCAAATAATGCAACATTTTTGCATCATCTCAGGAAGGAATCCTGAGTCCATATACTAAGTTTCATGTCATCAAAGAGTTGATGAGATCTGACCTTTCTGTTAACATCATGAATTGCAATACAAAGACAATGGAGTTTCATGAGGGTTGGTTCTGTTTTTTTTTTAAACAGGAAACAACTTGATTGTTTTGTCGTGTTGTAGATGTTAGAAAAATGTATTTGCTTTTTACAACGCTCTCCAAAAATCAAATGAGGTACCACAATTTGTACCACATCAGGAAATGATCCTGAGTTGCTGAGACAATGACAATGGAGGGATTTATAGATACATTTCCATCAATATTTGTATCATATTTGATAAAATAACCTTAAATACCTGCCGTATCATATTTGATACATACATTTTCAACAGGATTTTACCATTAAATAAATTATTACTACAGCCAATTTGTGAGTTACCACATCCTCATAGATGTCTCAAAAATTCATGTAGCAAATATGATGCATCAGGCGTTATTGTATGCATCCTCCCTCTCCCTCTCTCTTTCTCCCTCCCTCCCTCTCTCTCTTCCTCTCCCTCTCTCCTTCTCTCTCTCCCTTCCTTTTCCTCCCTCTCTCCCCCCCCTCTCTCTGTCTCTCTCTCTCCCTCTATCTCTACCTTTTTATTTGTGCTTGTCGAAGGTAAGGGTTTGCTTATTACAGAACCAGTGGTCAAATAATGCAACATTTTTGCATCATCTCAAGAAGGAATCCTGAGTCCATATACTAAGTTTCATGTCATCAAAGAGTTGATGAGATCTGACCTTTCTGTTATCATGAATTGTATTCCTCTCCCTATCTCCTTCTCTCTCCCCCCTGTCTCTCTTCTCCCTCCCTCTCTCTCCCCCCCTCTCTCTATCTACCCATCCCTCTCTCCTCACTATCTCTTTCTCTCTATTCATCCCTCTCTCCTTCTCACTCTCTCTCTCTCTCTTTACTCATCCCTGTCTCCCTCTCTCTCTCCCTCCCCCTCTCTCTCTCCCCCTCTCTCTCTCTCTCCCTCTCTCTCCCTCTCTCTCTCCCTCCCCCTCTCTCTCTCCCCCTCTCTCTCTCTCTTCCCTCTCTCTCTCTCTCTCTCTCCCTCTCTCTCTCTCCCCCTCTCTCTCTCTCTCTCTCTCCCTCTCTCTCTCTCTCCCCCTCTCTCTCTCTCTCTCTCTCTCTCTCTCCCTCTCTCTCTCCTCTCTCTCTTCTCCCCCTCTCTCTCTCTCTCTCTCTCTCTCTCTCTCTCTCCCTCTCTCTCTCTCTCTCTCTCTCTCTCTCTCCCTCTCTCTCTCTTAACCTCTCTCTCTCCCCCTCTCTCTCTCTCTCTCTCTCTCTCTCTCTCTCTCTCTCCCCTCTCTCTCCCTCCCTCCCTCTCTCTCTCCAGCTGCTGAAGCCTCAGTCTCAGAAGCAGCGTGGTCAGTGGGAGGTGGGGGTGGGTCACGCGGAGGCGGCCCTACTGATGTCGAGGGAGGAGAGGAACGAGAGCTACACCCTTCATCTACGTGGACAAGGTGCCCGGGGCAGCGCCCCACCCACAGGAACCCCACCCGGCACCATGGTGGGCACGCCGCGCAAGCTGGGCAAGCCGGGGCGCAAGGTCAGACGCTCACGCAGCGGTCCACGGAGAGGGAGGGGGGAGCGGCAGCAGGAGCAGCTGTGGGAGCAGCAGGGGAGCAGCAGTGGGAGCAGCAGTAGGGAGGAGGAGGGGGAGGAGCAGGAGGAGCAGGAGGAGCAGGAGGGAGAGCAGGAGCGGGAGGAGGAGGAGAGGAGGAGCAGGAGGAGGAGGAGGAGGAGGAGGAGGAGGAGCAGCAGGTGGAGGAGGAGGAGGAGGTCCTCGCCGCCAGCAGCCTCGGAGGCAGTGCAGCATGACCAGTGGGGAGGAGGCGTCGTCTCCAGCCCGCAGGAGGAGCGACGGGGATGAGGAGGAGGGAGGAGGAGGAGGAGGACGAGGAGGAGATGGAGTCTGCCGCCCGACGGGACGTCTCCCACGGTCACGCCCCCCCTCACCCGCAGGACCCCGGCTCAGCCTCGGCCTCGTCGCCACCCCCCGGTGAAGGACGGCGTGGAAGACCGCGGCGGCACGGAAGCTGCTCCCGCTCTCCCTCACCATGAAGAAGCTGAACGTGGAGATCATCAAGTGTGACTGGCAGCTGCCCAAGGAGACGCTTGCTGATGCCCCCCAAGCCGGCGGAGAAGGAGGAGGAGGAGGAGGAGGAGGATGAAGAGGAGGAGGAAGAGGAGGAGGAGGACGAGAGACCAGCGAGCAGGCACCCTCTCCAGAGGTGAGGTGCAGGGGGACATGTCTGGCAAGTCAAGTCAAGTCAAGTCTTTTATTGTCAGGTACACAGAACAACAGAGTTGGACTGGGCACTGAAATTCTTAGGACAGGACACCATACCACACTACCATAACATGACAAGACATAACATATAACATATAAACATATAAGTACTCCAACATGATATAACATAACTTAACAATAAGTACTGAATATTAGATACAAAATATGAAAAGACATAGTAGTGACCTACTAGATAAACAATAAATATACAATATAGATACACATACTAAACATAAATACACATACTAAACAGATACTAAACAGATAAACATACCTACATGATATTTTTAGCTATACTGAACA
>NC_137926.1:2008718-2011218 GCF_963457725.1 Sprattus sprattus | reverse complement strand
AACAAAAGGTTATTTATAAAGCTCATGTTCTGAGGCAGAACTCCAGTGCTGTGTGTCTCCTGTGTCACACTGGAAGGAGGAGAGCATGCAGTACACTGCTTCCGTGAGGAAGGGAGGGAGAGAAAACAAACGCCTCTTTTGCTCTCTTCTTCCTTTAAACTGAACATTTGATCAAGAGGCCTAGTTAAGACTCACTTTAGAACTACTTTATGGAATACTAACAAGCTAGCAATGTAGCTTCATTTTATCAACATGCTAAATCCATGGAAAGTTATAATGAATCTAATATAATGTATAAGGTCCATTGTTCTAAAATTCACCTGAACAACAGAAGGTCCCAAGCCTACATCTCTCTGTGTCATCATCCTCTCCTCTCCTCCTCCTCTGTCTCTGTGTGATCCTCCTCTCCTCCTCCTCTCCTCTCCTCCTCCTCTGTCTCTGTGTGATCCTCCTCTCCTCCTCTGTCTCTGTGTGATCCTCCTCTCCTCCTCCTCCTCTGTCTCTGTGATCCTCCTCTCCTCCTCCTCTCCTCTCTTCTCCTCCTCCTCTGTTTCTGTGTGATCCTCCTCTCCTCCTCCTCTCCTCTCCTCCTCCTCTGTCTCTGTATGATCCTCCTCTCCTCCTCCTCTCCTCTCTTCTCCTCCTCCTCTGTCTCTGTGTGATCCTCCTCTCCTCTGTCTCTGTGTGATCCTCCTCTCCTCTCCTCCTCCTCCTCTCCTCTCCTCCTCCTCTGTGTGATCCTCCTCTCCTCTGTCTCTGTGTGATCCTCCTCTCCTCTCCTCCTCCTCCTCTCCTCTCCTCCTCCTCTGTGTGATCCTCCTCTCCTCTCCTCCTCTGTCTCTCCTCCTCCCTCTGTCTCTGTGTGACCCTCCTCTCCTCCTCCTCTGTCTCTGTGTGATCCTCCTCTCCTTCTCCTCCTCTCCTTCTCCTCCTCTCCTCTCCTCTGTCTCTGTGTGATCCTCCTCTCCTCCTCTCCTCTCCTCTCCTCCTCCTCTGTCTCTGTGTGATCCTCCTCTCCTCCTCTCCTCTCCTCTCCTCCTCCTCTGTCTCTGTGTGATCCTCCTCTCCTCCTCCTCTCCTCTCCTCCTCCTCTGTCTCTGTGTGACCCTCCTCTCCTCCTCCTCTGTCTCTGTGTGATCCTCCTCTCCTCCTCCTCTCCTCTCCTCTGTCTCTGTGTGATCCTCCTCTCCTTCTCCTCCTCTCCTCTCCTCTCCTCCTCCTCTGTCTCTGTGTGATCCTCCTCTCCTCCTCCTCTGTCTCTGTGTTATCCTCCTCTCCTCCTCCTCTCCTCTCCTCCTCCTCGGTCTCTGTGTGATCCTCCTCTCCTCCTCCTCTGTCTCTGTGTGATCCTCCTCTCCTTCTCCTCCTCTCCTCTCCTCCTCCTCTGTCTCTGTGTGATCCTCCTCTCCTCTCCTCCTCCTCTGTCTCTGTGTGATCCTCCTCTCCTCTCCTCTCCTCCTCCTCTGTCTCTGTGTGATCCTCCTCTTCTCTCTTCTGTCTCTGTGTGATCCTCCTCTCCTCCTCCTCTCTCCTCCTCCTCTCCTCCTCCTCTCCTTCTCCTCTGTCTCTGTGTGATCCTCCTCTCTCCTCTCCTCTCCTCTCCTCCCCTCCTCCTCTCCTCCTCTCCTCTGTGATTGAGGTCATTTTCAACTATTGCTTGTGTGTCCTCTGGAGTCCTGGGTAGTTTCCTGTGCATCTCACCTCTCTTCCTGTTTGTCTTGTCCCGTGTGTGTGTGTGTGTGTGTGTGTGTGTGTGTGTGTGTGTAGGGCTTTTAGTGCACGACCACACTGACCCCATATTAAGCTCATATACCTTTAAGTCTCACTTCCTTCTGACTGATGAGTCAAATCGTGCTGAGTTGATGACATTACCTATGATTCCCTCTTCCTCGCCAGCTACCCAAAAGAATGTTGGCAAAGGTAAACTCATGTTTGGTTTTTAATCTGTGTGCTAATCACCCCCCTTGCCGCTTCTGCTCGACCAATCATTTATGTGCTTGCTCTTTTTTTTTTTTGACCAAGTGACTGTTGGGACAGAATTCCGTGGCGATAAGATTGGCACTATTGCTACGAAATTCCGTGTCGATAAGATTGACACTATTGGTATACAGAATTCCGGTCGATAAGATCGAACACTATTGGTACAAATTTGTGGTCGATAAGATCAACACTATTGCTACGAAATTCCGTGGCTAAGATACGATTTTTTTTGTTTGTGCTTGCCCCTCCCCTTTTGTTTGTGTTTGCCCCTCCCCTTTTGTTTGTGTTTGCGAGCTATTGGCTCTTATCAAACGTCTCCTCAGAATACTCTGGGCGAGTTTGATTATGCTTTGGGCTTCCAGTAACAAAAACAAATGTACAAGAAATGGGGCTCACTGAAGGCTCTTAATGACACACGCATGCACACACTAAACCATGGAAGGGCCACAATATTACACATCACACACGTAGCCACAGAGTGAGTCAGTGCTCCTCTGCTGGTGTGTGTGTGTGTGTGTGT
>NC_137926.1:1993718-2003718 GCF_963457725.1 Sprattus sprattus | reverse complement strand
GTATAAGATGTATAAGAATATGTGTCCTTCCACCCCCCAGCCAGTTCTTGGCATTACTTTGTATTTTTTGAGTGTTTTTTATCTTCTTTTGTCTCCTCACACTCCTGTTATTCATGTATGATGTCATTGGGGTTGTGTGGCCTGCAGACGCTGAGTTGACCTTCAACTATAATCTGGACTGTCTTGGGAACGGGCGGACATCTTGCCACTGCGGGGCGGACAACTGTAGCGGGTTCTTGGGGGTTCAGCCCAAGGTGAGTCTATGTGCTTTAGGCAGTGTTGGAAAAGTTCACTTTCTACATTTACATTTTTTTAAATGAACTACTTCAGTGTATAGTTCATAATTCAAAATTTCACAGCTCCAAAAAATGAACTATTTCAGTTCTTTTTTCAAAATGTTGCGAGCTATACACGTAATTTTTCCAAATATCTATATGTCTGCAATACCGCTCTCGGCCACTACGCAACTTCTCTCTCTCTCTCCCCCCCCCTCTCTCTCTCTCCCTCTCCCTCCTCTCTCTCCTCCCCCCCCCCCCCCCTCTCTCTCCCTCTCCCTCCTCCCCCCCCCCCCTCTCTCTCTCTCCCCCTCTCTCTCTCTATCTCCCTCTCTCTCTCCCCCCCCCCCCCCCCCTCTCTCTCTCTCTAACCCCTGTCCTGTGTGTGGTCCTGTAGAGTGTGGTGGTGATGGAGAAGGAGGAGAAGGTGCGTAACTCCAAGCTGAAGCCTCGGAAGCGGAAGCTGAAGCTGGAGAGTCAGGAGTACTGCTGCTTCTGCTGCGGGGAGGGCGGAGAGCTGGTCATGTGCGACCGCAAGGACTGCCCCAAAGCCTACCACCTCCTCTGCCTCAACCTCCCCACACCCCCCTACGGTACGGCACGCACACACACACACACACACACACCCGCACACACACACACACACACACACACACACACAGGGAGGGCGGAGAACTGGTGATGTGCGACCGCAAGGACTGCTCCAAAGCCTACCACCTCCTCTGCCTTAACCTCCCCACACCCCCCCTACGGTACGGCACGCACACACACACACACACACACCCCTACGGTACGGTGCACCTGAAGAGCCCTTTTGGTTAGTTTGCTGTCTTAACGTGATTGGCCCGTGTAGACCTTAGCTGACATCAGCTGGCTGGAGCAGGTAGAGCAGCATTGTTATGAGAAAAGGTGATTGACTTCATGTGCTCGTTTAATTTGAGTTAATGATGGGCTTGGAAAACCAGTCTGGTGGCTTCAGGAAGTGAATGGCACTCGATGACTGTACTTGTCTGGAAATGTGTCTGCCTTCACTCTTTCACTCACTCAGTCTTACTTATGCCCCATCTCTCCCTGTTCAATGCAGGCGTCTTCTCCATGCCTGATATGGGATCGAAGAGCTGCTTGTTTATGTTTCTGTCCTGTGTTTCCAGCTTCCTGTTTACGTTTCTGTCCTGTGTTTCCAGCTGCTTGTTGACGTTTCTGTCCTGTGTTTCCAGCTTCCTGTTGACGTTTCTGTCCTGTGTTTCCAGCTTCCTGTTTTCGTTTCTGTCCTGTGTTTCCAGCTTCCTGTTGACGTTTCTGTCCTGTGTTTCCAGCTTCCTGTTGACGTTTCTGTCCTGTGTTTCCAGCTTCCTGTTTACGTTTCTGTCCTGTGTTTCCAGCTTCCTGTTGACGTTTCTGCCCTGTGTCTCCAGCTGCTTGTTGACGTTTCTGTCCTGTGTTTCCAGGGCGATGGGAGTGTCCGTGGCACCAGTGTGACGTGTGCCAGCGCGCCTCGACCGTCTCCTGCGACTTCTGCCCCACGTCCTTCTGCCGCGAGCACGAGAGGGGGAGCCTGGTGCCTTCGGCCCTGGAGGGGCGCGCCTGCTGCCCCAAGCACAACCCCCAGAGACCCCTGGAGGTCGAGGGTCACGCCAAGGTCAAGATCGAGGAGGAGGAGGAAGAGGAGGAGGAAGAGGAGGAGGAGGAGGAAGAAGAAGAGGAAGAAGAAGAGGAGGAGGAGGAAGTACAGCCAGACTCACCTGAGGAACCAGCTGAGTGAAGCAGACTGCTGGAGGAGTATGTGTGTGTGTGTGTGTGTGTGTGTGTGTGTGTGTGTGTGTGTATGTATGTGCGCACACGTGTGTGACTATATGTACGTACGTGTCAGACAATGAGTGTAAGGGAAAAGACTGGAGGCATGTCAGTATTTGTTTATTCCCTTTTTTTAAATCACTTGGACACACATCCTCTCTTCCCTCATCATTCTGGAGTGACAGCTGACAACGTATCACACTCTGGATGTCTCTCAGCTGGTGAAACAACGTATCACACTCTGGGTGTCTCTCAGCTGGTAAAACAACATATCACACTCCAGACAAGTACATATCACACTCTGGTAGAACAACATATCACACTCCGGGTTACTCTCAGCTGGTAAAACAACGTAACACACTCCGTGTTTCTCTCCACTGGTAAAACACACTCTGGGTGTCTCTCAGCTGGTAAAACACACTCTGGGTGTCTCTCAGCTGGTAAAACACACTCTGGGTGTCTCTCAGCTGGTAAAACACACTCCGGGTTTCTCTCCGCGGGTGAAACACACTCCGGGTGTCTCTCAGCTGGTAAAACACACTCTGGGTGTCTCTCAGCTGGTAAAACACACTCCGGGTTTCTCTCCGCGGGTGAAACACACTCTGGGTGTCTCTCAGCTGGTGGCAGTGGGTAGTCATAGACTGTTAGCACAAGCTGCTCCTACTAGATTCTGCCCATATCCTCGATGGTTTCACCTCCTCCTCCGCCATTCCTGTCCTCCATCATTCCTGTCCTCCGTCACTCCTCTCCTCCATCACTCCTCCCCTCCTTTACTCCTCCCCCGTTCTCTGGCTCACTCCATCCCTTGCTTGAAGCCTCGTTGTCGGACGGTTGGCACTCGGGCGCTGTGAACCCCGGCTGGTCATTCTCCACACGGTACCAACGGCCCAAGAACTCTTTATTTGATGTACCTCATGTAAATACCCGGCTCGATTAGGACGATGTTCAGGGGGCCCGGCTCTCGTCTCTGAACACTCTAGAACTCACACTACACACTTCAGAACATTTACCCCATCGTGGGAAACATATTGTACACCAGATCAAATCATGACAAAGACTTTGTTCGTTTAATACTGTCCCCTCCATCCCACGTTGTGATTTTTTTCAAATATATATATATACATCTATATATTAATATATTTATATGTCTATGTTTACATTAACACACAATGTACGTATTGTTACTACAGTATATTACTCCATTTGCTGTCACTGTTGTTGCATATCCTTATCGTATGTGCCCTCACCGTCTGTTAGTTGGGTTGAGTTAGCTAGCTGTTTGACGGCCTACAATGGAACATAGTACACCTGTACTTGGCACATCCGTTTATGCTTCGCTAAACCATGTGGAGAACTTGAAGGTGTGAATCCATCACGTGAAGACAAGCAAGGTCTACTCTGTATTGATGGGGAACCAGTGGAACCTTTTGAAAGTGCAAAGAAGCATCATAAGAACCTCCCCCAGGTTCCCTTTTAGTTCTGGCTTTGGTTCTAGTTCTGGGCTGCGAATGTGAAGAAGCACTTGTGGTGTTTTTTATGTTTGTGTAATTACTACCATTCCAAATGACCTGAAATGGGATTTTTTTTTATGGAGCTCTTTTGATTCCATATCTTTTAATTTTTGTCTAGACTAAAAAGCAAAGCCTCACATTTGGCCCCCATGTATTGATGATTTGACACTGCCATCGCAATCCTGAGGAGAAGCCGCCTTACAGAAGATCTCATTTCCTTTAAGCATCGTTGAGTTTACTCTCCTACTGAGACTGCAGAGGTGCCAATGGACCCAGGACTCCCCTGGTCAGAAGAACAGCGGTTATAACAGCTGTGATGCCTCCATTTAATTTTAATTTTTTTAATAGTAGGTCATACTTTGTGATTTGTGCATCAGGTATCGTTCATTAGTCATTTTTATTATGTAAATATAATCTCAATCATCTGTATTTTTATTTTACCTTGAACTTGACGACAGATTAATTTCCATACAAAGAAGCTGTATGATAATGTTTTTTTATATATCCTTGTGTACCCCGACCGGGACCTTTCTAAGACATCCTTTCCACTGCGTTTCGTTCCACACAGTATTCAAGTGCTTGATGACATAGGCCTCGTTATGTTGTCAAGCCACGTTGTTGTCTTAATTGCCCTCTTGACCAGGAGGAGAACCTGGCCTCGCCCCTCCGATCGGTGACCTGGCGTGGCGTTGTTGGACTAGCGGGCGTCACGGGGGGTGAGATGTACAGTAGCAGCTTAGTGTAGCATATCTTTCTGTGACCTTATACGCTTCCTGTGTACCACGTTAGCAAATCTCAACAGTGTTCATAGGTCATGGCAATGATGAAACAAAACAAAAAAGGAAACTTCTTTAAAAGTTGTATTGTAAGAATAATAACGTAGGAGGGCTGAGTAGCTGCTGTCATGTGCAGTACTGTGAAGTACTGGTTCAAAAACTCATTACTTTGCCAGAGGTTGTATTTAGCAGGGGCTCATTGGGTAAAGTTGCGGGCGTTTTTTTTCACATTGTTCATTCGTGATTGGCTGTCGTGTGCACAGTTTTTAGACCAGGAAGGGATAGAAGTTGCGTAACCATGGCGTTGACCTGTGACCTTTTTTTGTTTGTTTTGGATACTGCTGCGCAATGTGCTAAGCCTACGGAAAGGACCCCGATACAATGACCTAAAATAATTATAACATGATTACCAACGTGTGACGTCACTTTATTCACAGGAAGGAGATGCTGGTAGAGGCTGGGGTTACTTGAAATGTGTTTCTGCTCCCTGATTGGCTCTCTTCTCATTGGGCGTGTCCAGCGGCAGACTTGGGATACTGTGTGCTTTGAAGTGCGTTGTTGTAGACCATGGCATTGGATAACACGATACTGTTTGTGACGAAAGGGAACAGCGTTCATGTCAACTGTGAGGGGACCTTATTGTCAGGTCGAGATTCGTGGCGGACAATTGACATGGTGCTGCTACCAGCCTTGTACTCTTTTTTTTTTTTTTCCTCATTGTTTTTGTTTCACTTCACAAGCAGTGCACCAATCAGCACTTTCAGTTTGTTCACATTGGCCTTCTAGTGTTTAGTTTGTTTGTTTTTATTTGTATGTGCTTTAATTGTAATGCCCCATTTACTAACTGTACAGCTTAAGAGTATGTTCTAAAAGGTTTTCATCTTAAGAGTATGTTCTAAAAGGTATTCATCTTAAAACAAGAGGCACTTTTGTTAAACCATTGATACCCCCCCCCCCCCCCCCCCCCATGAAGAATTGCATTCTGGGGAATCATTTGAAAATATTCCGAAATTTTAGTATAGGTATGGTGAAAATATCATCTAACGCAGAGGGAAAAGTTTGTTTCTCTTTAAAGTTGCAGGACTGCAGAACTCCTGTTTTGCAGCCAGTCATATCCATGCCTTTTGAGTACAAGCATCTGTCATGGACTCCTTAGCATATACCAAATTGATAAGGTTTTGAGCTGCCAAACAGATACATTCCCAACGGCCCCCTAGAGGTTTCAAGTATTAAGCTTGACCTAGCAGCAGTATCAGAGATTAGTGAGAGGAGAAATCTAGCCAAATGATTAAGCTTGACCTAGCAGCAGTATCAGATCAGAGATATCTAGCCAAATTCTATTGCTGACTTTTTTTCAGTGTTGCCATAATGGGTTTGTTCCACATACACCATTCACTCCCAGTCTTAATTTAGCCACCCACACAGTATTGAGAGTAAGCATAGATGTACTGTCTATACTTTTAAGTTGTATATTAATGTCTTGTTTATGTGTGCACCACATGTATGTACATCATGTATTCTGTTTGATGTGTGTATGTGTGCGTGGTGCGTGTGTGAGCGAGAGAAAGGGACAGCGGTTAGTAAAGAGCCTCTTGTGTTGTCCTGGCAACCTGGTGATAGGCCGTGCAGTTGAAAAAGGGGAAACGGCCACACCAGCTCCACGGAACGATGATATTTTTTATTGTGATCATTTCACACATTCCTTTGAGAAAACCGTTTACTAAATCTTGCAACTGGACAAAACTAGTTTCTGTTTTGTGTAATGTATGTTTTGTGTCCGTGTAAATGTCACCACAAGCATTGGATTGAAGTATACGCTCCCTCTGAATAAAAACTATCATACACGATATGGCTTGGGTAGAATGAATGTCCTCGCCCAGTTTTATAAAATTATATATTCATGAATAGAGGTTTTTGGCTATATTACTTAGCCTTGTAATTGCATTGTGTAAGAGAATGATGCTTGTCCGATTGTACATATTAGATGGCAACAAATTCAACTGTCATTCTACTGTAGTGTCAAGTCAACACAATGCCTGTAACATATTGCTTCTGAATGTTTGTGACTGTAGGAACATTTTTGTACATTTCTTTTATCTGTACGATTTTTATTTGACCTACTTCTGAGATGTTTTTTCTTCAGAATTCTTAATTTATTCTGAGAGTACTTTAAGTAACATTCCACAGATTTACTCGGTTTCAGCCTTGCCTGGTTTGACTTCAATAAAACTGTTCTGAATGTTCCTGTTTGAAGCACAATTCATTTAGTTTGCCACGTGAAGCTAATCTCATGGCAGTTGCATTTATATTGTAATTAACTTTCGATCGCCTAAAATTATCCCCCAACTTTGTTCAAACATAGCCTACGACGTCATTGTGTGACGGTGTAACGTGTACAAAAGACCGAGCCCGTAGAGTTTCGGTGCAATACTTGTAATAGCCTATAGATGTCGCTTTCAAAATATGACGTGGTAGTGTTTCATTACCGTCAGAAAGGAACCCCTCCATCGGTGATTTCTAATGCGGCAGGTCTCGTTACAGTAGCATTTGACATGCTCATTAACACGAGGTAGTGCGATCTGTACCGCTAACGCCTGCGTTGGACAACCGACTACACCATCAGTCGGTTAAGAAGTCAAGGGGCGCGTCGGCAGGTCTGTATGAGACAAAACCCTCCGGACAACGGGGGAAAGGAGTGCTACTAACCTATTCACGGAAATGATTTCGCTGCTAGGTTCAGCACAGATGTGGCGGTCGCAGCTGGGGAGGTCTATCCTGTTCTGTTTTGCATTCTCCAACGATGCTAATCATGGTTTTAGGGCGCCTGCTATGTTCTTTGTCAAGCTTTAAGTACGTTGGGGGTCGAAGTATTGAAACGTGTCATGTTTGCATTGGGTCTGCCGTCCCCGCGTTTCCCTTGAAATACTCCGTCCACGGTGTCGTTACATTAGACACTGTACACTAGACTGCAATTTTGTGTAGCACCTTAACGATGCAGCGTTACGCACACTAGGTTGTCTTGAAGGAATAGCTCTTTGAAGGACTGGCCTATCATCTAGCCACTATGCTCTGTATGCAGTTGTCTCATGATAGCAGTGCATACCAAAGATGTTTGGTGGTTTGTGACATCTGTCACCTCCCCTCTTTTGTCTGTGCAGGTGAGGAGAGTTGATGACGACCTTGACTTGACGATGAAGAAGAGCTTAGACAATGCCTTCATTTGTGAAGTGCTGGTTCGACTACTACTTTTAACAGTGTTTATGTGAGTATATGTGGTGCTCCATTTTGTACGGTTTTGAAATCAAATTTAGTGGTCATAAATCAAATGGCACTGTTAAAAAATACAAAGTATGAAAGTATGGAGGAATTAGTCGCACCCCATTTGCCACAGTACCCGCTTGCTTAACTGGTCTAACCGGCTTGAAATGTCGATTACAACTAAACTAAAGAAAAGAAACTTACAAATGGCCCTACTGACAGAGTGCAAAGCCAAAGGTAGTCCAAGTGCATTTGCTTTGAAAGCACACAAAGCATCATCTCAATGGCTAGTGCTCCTCCATCAGCGCTGGTCCCTTCCTCCATCAGACAGACTGACTGTATGTGTGTGTGTGTGTGTGTGTGTGTGTATGTTCTCTTTTCAGAGTTACCGAGGCGTTGCCTCCTTTCACCCGAGAGATCCAGCCGGAAGAACTGTGGCTTTACAAGTTCCACCATGTTGAGAACGACCACGTCCCCACTTCCCTCATGTTTGTGAGTATTACTCAACCACTCTCTCTCACACACACACACACACACACACTGACACTCACACACACACAGACACACACACAGACACACACACACACACACACACACACACTGTGGAAAATGCTTCCTCAGCGCTTTCTCTCTCTTCACCTCCTCTCTCTCTCTTCACCTCCTCAGCGCTCTCTCTTCTCCTCCTCGCTCTCTCTTCTCCTCCTCTCTCTCTCTTCACCTCCTCTCTCTCTTCACATTCTCAGCGCTCTCTCTCTCTCTCTTAACCTCCTCTCTCTCTTCACCTCCTCAGCGCTCTTCTCTCTCTCTCTTCTCCTCCTCTCTCTCTCTCTTCACCTCCTCTCTCTCTCTTCACCTCCTCATTGCTCTCTCTCTTCACCTCCTTAGCACTCTCTCTCTTCACCTCCTCTCTCTCTCTTCACCTCCTTAGCACTCTCTCTCTTCGCCTCCTCAGCGCTCTCTCTATCTCTCTTCACCTCCTCTCTCTCTTCACCTTCTCAGCACTCTCTCTATCTCTTTTCAACTCCTCTCTTTCTCTGCACCTCCTCTGTGGCTCTCTCTCTTTCTTCACCTCCTTGAGTCCGTCTGAAGGGAGGGGAGGTGTGTGTGTGGGGGGTTTTATATTCTGCACTGGTTCACAGAGGGAGCCTGAGTAACGTGAGCCTTTATAACGGGCGGGCGTGACCTCTGCGTGACCTCTGCACCTGCTCTCCCCTTGAGAAGCGCTGCAGTCCAAACGGTGTACGTCCACCTGCGACGGCAGAACTCTCCAAAACTACAAGACAAGTTTTAGAAGAGGTTCAAAAATGAAAACGACAAAGCTTCTTATTTGGTAGTACAGTGGATGTTTGGCTGTTTGTTGGCTGGATATTTATGCAAACGCTTTTATCGCAACCACATGCAAAAGCACATATACTCATATGAGCAGTGTGAGTGTGTGAGTGTGATACCAGGACATACCTCACGTAAGGATGTACATCTTGGATGGCTAGAAATACAACCATGGGGCTGAATTCAAATCTTGAGACTCAACTCACATTTTAAGCATCTCATGAAGAGTTGTCTAGCATGTTGTAATACGACAGTTATAAGCTCATAGGTGATACTTGATTTTTTTTAATAAGCTTTAATACTTGACTTTTCCCAACCTGAGGTTTTATTCTACTCTACTGTATTCTATTATACTCTTTTCTACTCTACTGTATTCTATTATACTATTTTCTTCTCTATTCTGGCCTGTGCCAGGTATTATTCACGTCCTTGAGTATTTGTTCTGTGTGTGTTTTCTCAGAGCATCGCACTGCTCACTCCACTGGTGGCCATCTTGGGGTTTGCCTTCCTGAAGAGGGCCGAGCGGGGAGACCTGAAGGAAGCTTCTCTGGGTAAGATCTCTCTCTAAGATCCTTCTCTCTCTCTAAGATCCTTCTCTCTCTAAGATCCTTCTCTCTCTCTAAGATCCTTCTCTCTAAGATCCTTCTCTCTCTAAGATCCTTCTCTCTCTAAGATCCTTCTCTCTCTCTAAGATCCTTCTCTCTCTCTAAGATCCTTCTCTCTCTAAGATCCTTCTCTCTCTCTAAGATCCTTCTCTCTCTCAGATCCTTCTCTCTCTAAGATCCTTCTCTCTCTCTAAGATCCTTCTCTCTCTAAGATCCTTCTCTCTCTCTAAGATCCTTCTCTCTCTCAGATCCTTCTCTCTCTAAGATCCTTCTCTCTCTGAGATCCTTCTCTCTCTCTAAGATCCTTCTCTCTCTCTAAGATCCTTCTCTCTCTCAGATCCTTCTCTCTCTAAGATCCTTCTCTCTCTCTAAGATCCTTCTCTCTCTCTAAGATCCTTCTCTCTCTCTAAGATCCTTCTCTCTCTCTAAGATCCTTCTCTCTCTCTAAGATC
>NC_137926.1:1976218-1986218 GCF_963457725.1 Sprattus sprattus | reverse complement strand
TGCAGCTTTAATACAGGTGTCTAACACATAAACCATGTATTGCAGCTTTAATACAGGTGTCTAACACATAAACCATGTATTGCAGCTTTAATACAGGTGTCTAACACATAAACCATGTATTGCAGCTTTAATACAGGTGTCTAACACATAAACCATGTATTGCAGCTTTAATACAGGTGTCTAACACATAAACCATGTATTGCAGCTTTAATACAGGTGTCTAACACATAAACCATGTATTGCAGCTTTAATACAGGGTTCTAACACATAAACCATATACTGCAGCTTTAATAGACGTAACAGAGCAGCGTTTGATTGCAGGTTTATAACAACGTAGGCCTACGAAATATGCAGTCAAAAGTTTTTTTAAGCATGCGAGATCACAAGCTTGCATCAGATCCCGTAACCCTACAAAACACGTAGTCAGGAGGGTGGCCGGTTCGATCCCTGAACAAGTAGGAAAAATGTGGGCGGGGGAAGTGGTAGAGCACTGCTCTCCCATGCCCACATCCACGGCTGAGGTGCCCTTGAGCAAGGCACCTAACCCCGATCACTGCTCCCCGGGCGCCGCTGAAGGCAGCTCACTGCTCCGGGTTAGTGTGCTTCACTGTGTGCCTCACTGTGTGCTTCACTACCCTGGATGGGTAAAATGCAGAGACTAAATTCAGAGTGTGTGTGTGTCACTATCTCTGCCGTTAAAACAGTCACTAGTCACTAGGGCTCCATTTCCATTCCATTTCCATTTCCATTCCATTCCATTTCCATTCCAATATGTCTCATCTAACACTCAATATGTCTCATCTGACGCTCAATATCTCTCATCTGTCTCATCTGACGCTCAATATGTCTCATCTGACGCTCAATATGTCTCATCTGACGCTCAATATGTCTCATCTGACGCTCAATATGTCTCATCTGACACTCAATATGTCTCATCTGTCTCACCTGACGATCAATATGTTTCATATGTCTCACCTGACGATCAATATCTCTCATCTGTCTCATCTGACGCTCAATATGTTTCATCTGACGCTCAATATGTTTCATCTGACGCTCAATATGTCTCATCTGACACTCAATATGTCTCATCTGACACTCAATATGTCTCATCTGACACTCAATATGTCTCATCTGACGCTAAATATGTTTCATCTGACGCTCAATATGTTTCATATGTCTCACCTGACGATCAATATCTCTCATCTGTCTCATCTGACGCTCAATATGTCTCATCTGACGCTCAATATGTCTCATCTAACACTCAATATGTCTCATCTGACACTCAATATGTCTCATCTAACACTCAATATGTCTCATCTAACACTCAATATGTCTCATCTGACACTCAATATGTTTCATCTGACGCTCAATATGTTTCATCTGACGCTCAATATGTCTCATCTAACACTCAATATGTCTCATCTAACACTCAATATGTCTCATCTGACGCTAAATATGTTTCATCTGTTGTCAATATGTTTCATCTGTCACACCTGACGATCAATATCTCTCATCTGTCTCACCTGACGCTCAATATGTCTCACCTGTGTGTGTGTGGTTCCAGTTGCCTTCGCAGGGCTGGGCTTCACGGCTCTGTACCTCGGGGGGAAGCTGCACTGCTTCAGCCCAGCAGGTAGGGGGCGCTCCTGGAGGCTCTGTGTCTTCCTCACGCCTCTACTCTTTGCCGTCCTCATCGCCGTGTCCAGGACCTGCGACTACAAACACCACTGGCAAGGTAAGCTTGGAGGTAGAGAGAGTGTGTGTGTGTGTGTGTGTGTGTGTGTGTGTGTGTGTGTGTGTGTTTCATGACTTTTGTATGTTTGATGAAGAGGGCATATGAGAAAATGGGAGAATATGGACAGACAGACAGACAGGCAGTTAGGCAGACAGACAGACAGACACGCAGTTAGGCAGACAGACAGACACGCAGTTAGGCAGACAGACGGACACCTACAGACATTTTATTTGTGTTCATACTCTTGCTGTGTAAATTACAGGTGGAAAATTGCATGTCATACAAACTAAACCAGAACAAACAACCAATACAGACAAGCAGCACTGGGGTAAACCCTTATTATTATTATTGTTATTATTAATATTATTATTATTATTATTATTATTAATATTAATATTAAGACATGAGGGGATGCGTGCGTGTGTGTGTGTGTGTGAGTTTGCGTGCGTGTGCGCGTGTGTGTGTGTGTGTGTGTGTGTGTGTTAGGTGGGCGGCATAGTGAGAAACTGCTCTTGTGTCTCCTAAATGCTGTCCTTTGTCCACATCCCCTTGGCCTTTTAAGCCTTGACAGACATATAATTGGAATGCTATTATGCAAAAGCAAACGATAAAAAGTGATTGACAGGAATTGAGGAGAGAGAGGAGAATGAAACAAGTGACCAAAGATGGTGCCGACTGTGACATGACACGGCTCTCTGGCGCTCCATTGGGTCTCGTGTTGGGCGCCTCATGCAGTGTAGAGCCAGCAGGGGGCGCTGATTAAGACTGAGGCTCTCGGCTCTCTAACCTGCCGTCTGAGATGAGTCTCGGCCTCCTCCATTCCCATGCTATGATTAATGTCAGTCACTCACACCTTAGTTTGGTGATCTTATATTCCCATACTATGATTAATGTCAGTCACTCACACCTTAGTTTGGTGATCTTATATTGCCATACTATGATTAATGTCAGTCACTCACACCTTAGTTTGGTGATCTTGTATTCCCATACTATGATTAATGTCAGTCACTCACACCTTAGTTTGGTGATCTTATATTCCCATACTATGATTAATGTCAGTCACTCACGCCTTAGTTTGGTGATCTTATATTCCCATGCTATGATTAATGTCAGTCACTCACACCTTAGTTTGGTGATCTTATATTCCCATGCTATGATTAATGTCAGTCACTCACACCTTAGTTTGGTGATCTTATATTCCCATGCTATGATTAATGTCAGTCACTCACACCTTAGTTTGCTTCCTGACCCCAGGTGTTCCTTTCCTTTGTGACCATGATAAGATTGGTGTCATTATGATAAGATCACCATTTTGGACAGCAGCTGCTTGATCATGAATCTCATGTTCACTCACAGGTTATGCTGTCATTTCTTACAGCAGTTACCATTGCATCACTGTAGTCTTTCCTTCTCTCTTCTAAGGGGAGTCATACAGTGTGTGGTACCCAGTAGCTGTAACAAGCATGACACGTATAAAGCTCCCAGTGATGGCAAACTATTGTGTCCACACTTGAATGAATACTGCCCACAGGTACACAGTGAAGCATTGAGATGGCTGAGTGTGTAAGTACAATAGAATGTCAGCAGAAGTGTGTACTCTATCTATCCACAGGGCTTACTAGCGCTGTTTGTCTGCCATGGTGATACACACATCTGTTTAGCCCTTACGGTGCACACACACTGTAGAACCGAGTAGAACCGCGTAGAACCGCTCTCCTCTTGAGTTCCATCAAATAGATCAGTGGTTCTTAACCTGGGTTCGATCGAACCCCAGGGGTTCGTTGAGTCACTTTCAGGGGTTCGGCAGGGTGTCAAGACACACACAGTATAGCCCGGTTCACACTAGCAATGTTGGGCCGTTTTTATACATACCTAGGCTTTGAAGAAATCCTATTTTATTTTTCAAATTACAAAGGGTTCGGCGAATGCACTTGCAGGGTTCAGTACCTCCAAAAAGGTTAAGAACCACTGAAATAGATCTTCACCTGATGTTTATATGAATGTTATTATCATGGCAACATGAATGGACCTGTATGAGTAATCCCCCCCTCCTCTTTGCTGTCTGTCTGTCTGTCTGTCTGTCTGTGACCTGTGACCTTTAGACGTGCTGGTGGGATCTCTACTGGGCATGCTCTTCTCGTACCTGTGCTACCGGCAGCACTACCCCCCCCTCAGCGACCCCGACTGCCACCGCCCCCTCAGACTCAGAGACGCGCCCGGAGCCACGGGAGGAGCGCAGGACAGCAAGCAGAGATCTGGATACCTCCTCCCCCTCTAGGAGCCTCTCTCTATCCCTCTCTCCCTCTCTCCCTCACTCCATCTCTCTGGATACCTCCTGCCCCTCTAGGAGCCTCTCTCTATCCCTCTCTCCCTCTCTCCCTCACTCCATCTCTCTGGATACCTCCTGCCCCTCTAGAAGCCTCTCTCTATCCCTCCCTCCCTCTCTCCCTCTATCCCTCCCTCTCTCTCTCCCTCCCTCACTCCCTCTCTCTGGATACCTCCTGCCCCTCTAGGAGCCTCTCTCACTCCCTCTCTCCCTCACTCTCTCTATCCCTCTCTCCCTCTCTCACTCCCTCTCTCTGGATACCTCCTTCCCCTCTAGGAGCCTCTATCCCTCCCTCTCTCTCTCCCTCCCTCACTCCCTCTCTCTGGATACCTCCTTCCCCTCTAGGAGCCTCTCTCACTCTCTCTATCCCTCCCTCCCTCTCTCCCTCCCTCCCTCCCTCCCTCCCTTCCTCCCTCCCTCCCTCTCTCCCTCCCTCTCTCCCTCCCTCCCTTCCTCTATCCCTACCTCTCTCACTCCCTCTATCCCTCCCTCTATCCCTCCCTCTATCCCTCTCTCAATCCCTCTGTATACCTCCTTCCTCTCTAGGAGCCTCTCTCATTCCCTCTCTCACTCCCTCTCTCCCTTTCTCTCTCCCTCTCTCCCCCCTTCCTCTCTCCCTCCCTCCCTCCCTCTCTTACTCTCTCCCTCCCTCCCTCTCTCATTCCATTTCACCCTACCTCCATCTGTCACTCTCCTCTCTTTCTTCATCTCTCTTCTCCCTTTTTCTCTCTCGTTCTCATTCTCTCGTCCCCATCTCTCTTCCTTTGCTGTATCTGCCTCTCTCTCTCTCTCTCTCTCTCTTTCCATCTCTCTCTTCATCTTGCCTTCCTTCTTTCTCTCCTCTATTCCCACGCCCATTCCAGGAAAGACGAAGTTCCCTAGTCTGCCTCAAGGGGGCGTCCCACAGCACAGAAGGCCCAGACTGTCCCCCACTCTCTCCCTCTCCCTCTCTCTCTCTCCCTCTCTCTCTCTCTCTCTCTCTCTCTCTCTCTCTCTCTCTCTCATGCCTTCTCTGGGGTGCCCGCGTGTGGATGGCACACACACAGCAAGGGGTCTGCCAGCCGTTCAGAGGAAGTTGTTTTGGTCACTTAGCAGAGTTGGTGACCCCTTTAGCTGATGTCTCTGATGTGATGCAGAAGTGTATGAGGAGCTGCTGAGTGTCTGGACACACTACTAGGCGTCAGCTGTGTTCAGTTGACTGAGAGTGAGAGGGGGGATAGAGAGAAAGGAAGAGAGAGAGGGAGAGGGAGGGAGAGAGAGAGAGGGAGGGAGAGAGGGACAGTGAGAGGGACAGTGGTCAGTTGACTGAGAGTGAGAGGGGGATAGAAAGAAAGGGAGGGAGAACGAGAGAGAGAGGGAGAGAGAGAGAGAGAGAGATCTTTCCTCTGGGTGCCCCCGTGGCAGATTCCAGGAGCGCTGGTTCCGTAGCACATTCCTACAGTGGGGCAGAGCCTTGTGTTGGCACATTACCTTCCCTCTGACCCACCTGAAGACACCCACACCATGCCACCATGGGCACCATGCCACCACCCCTCCCCCTCACCGCGCCACCCTGTCCCACCCCAATTTCCTTCCCTTAGTTCTGTAGATGCTGCCTGTAGTTATACAGTATCACCTATAGGGGACGCTGCCACCAGTCACACTGGGTTGCCTCGTCTGGGCTTCCATAAGCCACTTGTGTTAAATATTGTGTTCAACATTCAGGACCTTTAATGTAACTGATAGTGGGGACTCAGCAGGCTACCACTGGATAAGGGTTGTGTAATGCCTTGCACACTTTTCGGGGTGGGGGGGTTTAGGTAGTGAGATGACCGTATTCAAACTAACAGATTCCGTGTAAACACATTTTGGGAGATTGTGTCACACTATCAACAGTCGTGATTAATTGACTGTTTATTTATGAATTTTTCGACATGCAATTCAGGCCACTTGCCAACAGAGTTTGTAACTTGTCAAATGTCTGTTGAGTCCGACGTGTTACCTTTTTTAAAGAACTTTGCTATGTTTGTTTAGGGAAGAACTTTGACCATGCTATCTGCGGGTGAATGTATGTATGTATGTCACCCATGGTCCATATTATGTACCGTGCCACATCTCACAGGGAACACAGTGTTCCTTTTTGGACATGACACATTGACTGTGACGGCAAACTGTTGCCATGGAGTTTGAAAGGCTTGGTCAAAACCTTTGCTTTTAACTTAACTGAATGATTGAAGTAAATAATACACCTGTTATAAATAAAAACATTCAAGTATTCAAGATGCTTTGTGTCATGCTGTATTTATTTTGTACTGAGCACTGTACTGTAACGCCACCCCTTAAATCGTTCGATGTCGAACATGAAGTCTTACCGACGAATGAAGACTATAGTCTAAAGCTATAATGTGAAGGTGGTTTCGGTTTTATTTTGAATCCGTGAAAACTTGGCATCCTACACACGTGGATCACCGTAAGTCACCCTGTTATTATCACTGCATGCTATCATTTCGTTCGTAGACTTTTTTTTTTAGCAGCAGCAGCATATGGTAGCCTACAGTAAAGGCTCACCGACTCGCTGTCAGCTAACGTCCTTCACTATAACATAGACATGAACTTTATTGGCGTCTTTGTCGTGTCAGAAGTAACGATAAGCGGTAAAATCACCTTTTCTGAGGTAACCTGCTTAAGACAAGGAAAGTCACACTAATGAGGGCGGAGATTGGAGAAGGGTCGAACTGACCTTTAAACCTCACGCAAGTCTAGAGGGGTATATCATGTTGGTGCTTCCAAACTAGTTAGATGTATGCAGTGATGAAGGAGGATTTGTGATAGTTTGACATCTGGCGTTTTGCTGTGTTGATCGTCGTTATTCGGAAAGATTATTTATCATAATGCTTTTCTATTCTCTGTGAGATTATATTCAACCTGAGCGACATACGGTTAGTATATTATTGTTTTGGTAAAACACTCCAAACCTGCGTAATTCTTTTATGATTACTTTTAACTTGTTTCCTGAAATCAGAGATATCCTTCCTGACCCGTAAAGTTTTTCTTTCAGTGCGTTTCAGGTGTGTTGTCAGTCCTCTGCCCACTGATGCTGAAGTGATATCTTAAACAAGATTACTCGTTGGCCTAACCATTAAGATCCTATTGTTCATTAGACTAGGATATAATTTAATCAACTACCTGTTGTTCTTATGGTCATAAGAAACTGGTTATCCAGAGTTGGAAGAGACGTCTAGCAAGACTGCTATGCGTTAGAAACAGAATCTATAGACTCATATTAAGAATCAGGCTTAAGCTTTTACAATAGGGGTTTGGATATTCCTCTGAAAACCCTAAAGTCCTGTAGGTGTGTGTGTGTGTGTGTGGGGGGGGGGGGTTGATTTGTATCATTGTGTAGGCCTATTGATTGGGATGCATTGATTAATTTATGGATAAAGACATGTCTGTGCTGGTATTGATAGCTTGGTTGATGCGGTCTTGCTTCAGTCAGAGGGGAATGAAAGAGAAAGAACATGTTGTTGGTTGGTCATGTCTAAAAGCCTTCCCACACAGCAGTTTACTCTGAGACCGACAGCGGTCCTGGTCAGATGAGAATCCAGTAGGTCTACACCAGACCAGGGGTGGTCCGTTTACGAAATGTTCTTCTATCCCAGACCTGTTTGTCATGACAAGAAACCCTCTTATGATGAGAACCCTGCTCCTCAGATTTATATATATATATATACATTTTTGCATCAATGTGGTACAATTGAGGCAGAATAATTACTTAATGAGTAATTAGAGTAGCCTAAGTTCTTTTACTCAAAGAATTCATATGATGTTTTTTCCTCTAGTGTCCAGTATCTCTGTAGGTAATCGACCCTAGGTTGGCGAGGGCCCGTCTGCCATGGCCAGTAAGAGCAGCCTGATCGAGCCGGTGCGACCCCACTGGTTCTACCGCCCGTCTGTACCCGAGAAGAGCCCCTGGCTCCCCCTCAGCTACGAGGACTCCCACACGCTGGAGGAGGCGTACGGTGAGCACATCACTCCTTCACGCTGTCATGGCAACCACTCAGTCACGCTGTCATGGCAACCACTCAATCACGCTGTCATCATGGCAACCACTCAGTCACGCTGTCATGGCAACCACTCAGTCACTCTGTCATGGCAACCACTCAGTCACGCTGTCATGGCAACCACTCCTTCACGCTGTCATGGCTCTTTCCTGGAAGTCGTAAAAGTCTGAAGAGAGTTGATCTCACTGAATCAGGTGTAGAGTGAATGGGTTGGTGTGTTGTGTGTGTGTGTGTGTGAGTGTGATTGGTGTGGTGTGTGTGTGTGAGTGTGATTGGTGTGTTGTGTGTGTGTGTGTGTGTGAGTGTGACTGGTGTGTTGTGTTGTGTTGTGTGTGTGTGTGAGAGTGACTGGGTGTTCCTGATGGTAGTCCACACTGTACTGAGCTGATGTTCTTGTTGGTTGAGCTCCTAATCCTGATATTAATCCTTATCCTGATAGTAAATCTGCAAAGGTTAAATGTCACCTTTCAATACTACATTTTCCAAAAAGAGGAGGAATACTGTGATTGGTGTGTTGTGTGGGTGTCTGTGATTGGGTGTTGTGTTGTGTGTGTGTGTGTGAGTGTGATTGGTGTGTTGTGTGGGTGTCTGTGATTTGTGTGTTGTGTTGTGTGGGTGACTGTGAATGGTTCATTGTGTTGTGTTGTGTAGTGTAGGTGACTATGATGGTGACTATGATTGGTGTGTTGTGTTGTGTTGTGTAGTGTGGGTGACTGATTGATGGGTTGTGTGTGTGTGTGACTGTGATTGGTTTGTTGTGTTGTGTGTGTGTGTGTAGTGTGGGTGACTGATTGATGGTTTGTGTGTGTGTGTGAGTGTGATTGGTGTGTTGTGTTGTGTGTGTGACTGTGATTGGTGTGTTGTGTAGTGTGGTGTGTGTAAGTGTGAGTGTGATTGGTGTGGTGTGTTGTGTGGATGTCTGTGATTGGTTCATTGTGTTGTGTTGTGTGGGTGACTGTGATTGGTGTGTTGTGCTGTGTGTGTGTAGGTGACTGATTGATGGGTTGTGTTGTGTTGGTGACTGTGATTGGTGTGGTGTGTGTGTGTGTGTGTGAGTGTGATTGGTGTGTTGTGTTATGTTGGTGACTCTGATTGGTTCATTGTGTTGTGTGAGTGACTCTGATTGGTTCATTGTGTTGTGTGAGTGACTCTGATTGGTTCATTGTGTTGTGTAGTGTGGAGTCAGCAGCCTGGGCAGCAGGAGCAGAAGGAGGTGGTGGTGCCCGTGGAGGGGAGGCGCTATGACGTCCACCTGAAGGAGAGGAGGCGCCACGCGGTGTACTGGAGCGAGCCCCCCTCGGAGGTGCGGCGCTGCCTGTGGCTCTACAAGGGGAGCAAAGAGAGCGGGTACACCCCCTACCCCGAGGACACCGCCCACGTCCTGGAGGTGAGGGGAGCTGATTGGAGGAGACCTCTAGACCTCTCAGGTTGCTATTGGTTGATGGAGGTGCCAATCAGCCCGCCAGACCTCTAGACCTCTCAGGTTGCTATTGGTTGATGGATGTGCCAATCAGCCCGCCAGACCTCGGCTGCAGTGAATGAACTGGACGCCAGGGTCTCGGGTCTAAGGGAGGCCATATGGAGAAACCTGAAGTGGACCACACGAGGAGTGATTTATCATGAATTAGCTAAGGGCTGTAGAACTACCCAGCCAAGGCAGGGTCTCAAACTCAAATTACCCGGGGGCCAATGAGCATCCAGTCTGGTCATTGGGGGGCCGTATTTTTACGATAAACGTGGGGGTGGCCCATTTAAATCAATTAAACGTTTCTATTATTTTTTTTACAGGCCGGGTAAGATCGCTTGGGGGGCCGGAATTGGCCCCCGGGCCTGAGTTAGAGACCCCTGAGCTAAGGGCTCTAATGCTGTACAATTACCCAGCTAGGGCCGGGACTGCTG
>NC_137926.1:1961218-1973718 GCF_963457725.1 Sprattus sprattus | reverse complement strand
TATATAGTAATATATACAGTATATATATATATATATATATATATATATACTGTATATAAATATATATATTTATCTACACAGATTATAGGAATGTGAATATAAACACACAAGAGTATAGGAATATGAATATACAGCCGCGGAAAAAATTAAGAGACCACTTCAAAATTATCAGTTTCTGTGGTTTTACTATTTATTGGTATGTGTTAAAGTAAAATGTACATTTTAGTTTTATTCTATAACCTACTGGAAACATTCCTACCAAATTTCAAATAAAAATATTGTCATTTAGATCATTTATTTGCAGAAAAATGACAATTGGTCAAAATAGCAAAAAAGATGCAGTGTCTTCAGATCTCGAATAATGCAAAGAAAACAAGCTCATATTCATTTTTAAAGTACACAATACTAATGCTTTAACTTAGGAAGAGTTCAGAAATCAATATTTGGTGGAATAACCTTGATTTAAAATCACAACTTTCATGTGTCTTGGCATGCTCTCCACCAGTCTTTCACATTGCCGTTGGGTGACTTTATGCTACTCCTGGCGCAAGAATTCAAGCAGCTCGGCTTCTTTTCATGGCTTGTGACCATCCATCTTCCTCTTGATCACATTTCAGAGTTTTTTTTATGGGATTCAGGTCTCGAAATTGGGCTGGCCGTGACAGGGTCCTGATCTGGTGATACTCCATCCACACCTTTACTGGCCTGGCTGTGTGGCATGGAGCATTGCCCTGCTGGAAAAAACACTTCTCAGAGTTGGGGAACATTGTCAGAGCAAAAGGAAGCAAGTTTTTCTTCCGGGACAACGTTGTACTTTGCCTGGCTGAGGTTTGTAAAAGACCATAAGGATTGAACCAAAGCGGACTGGAAGGTCTCCTAGTTCGTCTTCTCTGATGAGTCCAATTTTCAGCTTTGCCCAACACATGGTCGTCTGATGGTTAGACAGAGACCTAGAGAGGCCTACAAGCCACAGAGTCTTGCACCTACTGTGAAATTGGACTCATCAGAGAAGACGAACTAGGAGACCTTGTCTTTTACAAACCTCAGCCAGGCAAAGTACAACGTTGTCCCGGAAGAAAAACTTGCTTCCTTTTGCTCTGACAATGTTCCCCAACTCTGAGAAGTGTTTTTTCCAGCAGGGCAATGCTCCATGCCACACAGCCAGGCCAGTAAAGGTGTGGATGGAGTATCACCAGATCAGGACCCTGTCATGGCCAGCCCAATTTCGAGACCTGAATCCCATAAAAAAAACTCTGAAATGTGATCAAGAGGAAGATGGATGGTCACAAGCCATGAAAAGAAGCCGAGCTGCTTGAATTCTTGCGCCAGGAGTAGCATAAAGTCACCCAACGGCAATGTGAAAGACTGGTGGAGAGCATGCCAAGACACATGAAAGTTGTGATTTTAAATCAAGGTTATTCCATTAAATATTGATTTCTGAACTCTTCCTAAGTTAAAGCATTAGTATTGTGTACTTTAAAAATGAATATGAGCTTGTTTTCTTTGCATTATTCGAGATCTGAAGACACTGCATCTTTTTTGCTATTTTGACCAATTGTCATTTTTCTGCAAATAAATTATCTAAATGACAATATTTTTATTTGAAACTTGGTAGGAATGTTGCCAGTAGGTTATAGAATAAAACTAAAATGTACATTTTACTTTAACACATACCAATAAATAGTAAAACCAGAGAAACTGATAATTTTGAAGTGGTCTCTTAATTTTTTCCGCGGCTGTATACATACACACACACACACCCTCACACACTTGTGTTCTCTTTGCAGTGAATGACTTCCGCAGCGCGTCTCTGGGTCTGATCAACTCTCACTTCCGTCAGACGGAGGGTCTGAGTGGGATCGGCCGCGTGGAGTTCCTGCCCATCACCTGGCATGACGTGCTGCACAGCGACACGGGGGTGGACAAGTGAGCCAGATACCCTCTCACATATGAACTCTGACCTTGCACACAAAACAGTCCTTTACAATGCACTTTGTCGGTGGTTTGAAATTCTCTCCTTAGACAAACATTCACAGTGAACTCAAGGTGTTGAAGGTGAACCACCACCTCCAAACCTCAGAAAGGTGTGATGGAATAGGACTAGACTAAAGGACTAGACTAAAGGACTAGACTAGGGGACTAGACTAAAGGACTAAAGGACTAGACTAAAGGACTAAAGGACTAGACTAAAGGACTAGACTAGGGGACTAGACTAAAGGACTAGACTAGGGGACTAGACTAAAGGACTAGACTAAAGGACTAGACTAGGGGACTAGAAGACTAGATGACTAAACTAGAGACATGTCATGAAGAATTGAGTTCAGCCTATTGGCCCTCCACAACAGTCCCGCTATCTCATGTGGCCCCTTGGGTCAATGAATTGCCCACCCCTGATCTAGAGAGACTGTGCTGGTCTAACGCGCTGCCCTCTGTCCCCCCACCCCCCCCCAGGGACATCGAGAGGATCACGCTGCCCAGCATCAGTGTCCTGCGTCACTTTGGGAACGACACGCTGCTGGACGTCTTCTTCTACAACAGCCCCAAGTACTGCCAGGTGATCGTGGACACGGTGGCCTCCGACATCAACCGCCTGCACGCGCTCTTCCTCCAGAGACACCCGGGCTTCACCGGAGCGGTCTCCCTCGCAGGACACAGCCTGGGTAGAACATGTCTCACTCTAACACAGCCTGGGTAGAACATGTCTCACTCTAACACAGCCTGGGTAGAACATGTCTTACTTTAACACAGCCTGGGTAGAACATGTCTTACTCTTACTTTAACTCAAACAGTCTCTCTAGCAGGACACAGCCTGGGTAGAACATCTCTTACTCTAACTTAAACAATTTCATGTGTTGGCACTCATAGTCTAAACCGTAACTATACGAGTGCGCTGCTACGAGTGTGCTGCTACGAGTGCGCTGCTACGCGTGCGCTGTGTATGACATTTCACCTTCCGGGTCACTGTGTCTTTGTCCCCTGATAGGTTCTGTCATCCTGTTTGATCTCTTGACTAACCAGAAGAAGAGCACAGAAGAACAAGAGGTTGTGACGGAGGAGGTACGCTAACTTTATCCTCTCTAGCGGAGGAGGAACACTAACTCTAACACAAATATAACCTTTTCTGGTGAAGAGTACAATTTGAATAGTCTGGTGCTGACTATTTCTATCCTGGTGAAGAGGACAGTTTTAATAGTCTAGTGCTGAGTATTGGTGCCAGTGGTTCATAGTCTCTCATTCTAAACAGGCTACATGATTTGAATTATTACCCAGTATTAAACATGAACAAATATTGCCAATATATATAATGTTTACAAGTATATCTAAACACGTTAGAAACTCGTCAAAAACTCTTAGGTACATGTTGAATGTTTTATGTGGTCTTTTGAATCCAGTAAGACGTAATGGCATAGTCATGTGACACACAGAAGTACTTAATGGCGTAGTCATGTTAATCACAGAAGTTCAGTTTGCAATTTGCATGTTCAAGTGTCAGTTCCATGTTAAAGTGTCAGTCCCATGTCCAAGCGTCTCCCGTTGCTAGTAATGCTATCATCTCTGATCAGGAACATGATGTCCCAGTCCTCTGATATGTGCCTACACACCTACATACTCCAACATCACATGACAACACACACATGATAACACACACATGATAACACACACATGACATAATGTTGTGCTAGAGGTTCAGTTTATTACAACACCGACTACACCTTTGTTTGCATAGAATGCAAGTGGCTTTGAGATAAGGGTATGGAAATAGATACCATAGACACTCCTTCCGTTTGTCCATGTGTTCTGTGATGTTGACATCTCCACCTAGTGGCTTTGTTGTGAATTGCTCCCTATGTTACCTAAGATTCCAAACATCCTCTGACATTCAGTATGATTACCTCTGACATTCAAATGATAGGAGATTAGATCAGACAACTTGCCCTTTAGGAGGAAAACAGTTTTTCTTCCCCCTCAGTAAAAAGAGAGTTTGATTTGGTCAGTACCTTTAAAGAGGATATTGTTGGAATGTCAGGATTCCTCTGTAAATAGATTACATCTCATTTGAATATAATTGATAAACAACTAGGAAATGACTGCTGGAAGTCTCCTGAGCCTGTATGTGTGTGCTCTGGGCATGTGTGTGTATGGTGGAGTGTGTGTGTTCTCTGGGCCTGTATGTGTGTGTGGGTGGGTGTGTGGGAGTGTGTGTGCTCTGGGCCTGTATGTGTGTGTGCTCTTGGCAGCTTGCATGAAATACAAGCACATTGCAAAGCCTGTTTCACTCAACATCAACGGTAGAAAATGTGCTTTTGTTTGTTGTAGTCAGACGACAGCTGTCAGTCAGACGAGTCTGTGATGACCTCGGACGAATCTGTTATGGCCTCTGATGTGCCTGCGATGGCCTATGATGTGTGTGTGATGGCCCCGGACGAGTGTATGACGGCCTCGGACGAGTCTGAAACGGCCTCTGGTTGGCCTGAAGGTCTGGAGGCCATGCTGAGGGGGAGAGGTCTGGAGGAACATCTCCAAGTCCTTCAGAGGGAGCAGGTGGATGCTGAGTCTCTGGTGAGAGTTCACGGGCTGTGTGTGTGTGTGTGTGTGTGTGTGTGTGTGTGTACACTGTCTGTGTGTCTATTGCTTTTATTCTCTCTCCGTCTCTCTTCTTTTCCTGTCTAGTATATTTTCACATCTGCTTAGGCGTGGCCACATCTGTGTTGTGTATCTGTATGTTCTTCCAGTCTAGGTAGGTCAGATAGGATGCCAGTCCCTCTGATATCTGTCTCTCCCACTCCCTCTCCCCCCACCCCCCCTTTAATATCTCTCTCTCCCCCACCCCCCCCTGTAATATCTGTATCTCCCTCATAGCTCCTCTGCACAGAAAAGGACTTGAAGGACCTCGGGATTCCTTTAGGACCTCGCAAGAAGATTTTGGACCTGGCAAAGAAATTCAAGGTCTTCAATTAAAATCCGACCCTTCCTAGCACGTATCCTCACACACACACACACACACACACACACACACACACGCACTCTGTCTCTCCTCTCTCCCCACCACGCATGCTCCCCTTATGAAACGCCTCTGCCCTGTGGCAATGGAAAATGCTCGTATGAGCGCTCCGGGTTATTGTGCAACTTCCTCTTTGTGTCGAGACAATAAGGCGTCCTCTGTACGCCAGGTCTGTGGAGCCCGGGCCTGAGACAGTGCTGGTGTCTGCATGTGTGTGTGTGTGTGTCTGCATGTGTGTGTGTTGTGTGCATGTGTGTGTGTGTGTGTCTACATGCGTGTGTGTTGTGTGCATGTGTGTGTTGTCTGCATGTGTGTGGGTCTACATGTGTGTGTGTTGTGTGCACGTGTGTGTGTTGTGTGCATGTGTGTGTGTGTTGTGTGCATGTGTGTGGGTCTACATGTGTGTGTGTTGTGTGCACGTGTGTGTGTTGTGTGCAAGTGTGTGTTGTCTGCATGTTTGTGTGTGTCTGCATATGTGTGTGTTGTGTGCATGTGTGTGTGTTGTCTGCATGTGTGTGTTGTCTGCATGTGTGTGGGTCTACATGTGTGTGTGTTGTGTGCATGTGTGTGTGTCTACATGTGTGTGTGTTGTGTGCATGTGTGTGTGTCTACATGTGTGTGTGTGTGTCTGCAGGTGTGTGGGTCTACATGTGTGTGTGTTGTGTGCATGTGTGTGTGTCTACATGTGTGTGTGTTGTTTGCATGTGTGTGGGTCTACATGTGTGTGTGTTGTGTGCATGTGTGTGTGTCTACATGTGTGTGTGTTGTTTGCATGTGTGTGGGTCTACATGTGTGTGTGTCTACATGTGTGTGTGTGTGTCTACACGTGTGTGTTGTCACTGAAACAGCCCTCCCATGTTCTCTGCCATGTTCCACAGCGTTCCAGAGCAGGAATCTCCTTGTCAGTTCCAAACGGGCTGGCAGCCCAGGAGACCGTGGGTCCTCCACCGCACAGCACACGTATCCCAGAAGGCACCGCGGGTCCTCCACCGCACAGCACACGTATCCCAGAAGGCACCACCAGCAGCACTATCAGCTACCACTGCTCAGGAGTGGGCACTGGACAGGTGCATAACACTGACATTAACACACACGCACACACACACACACACACACACACACACACACACACACACACACACACACACACACACACACACACACACACACACACACATTAACACTGGACAGGTGCACAACACTGACATTAACGCCCACATTAACACTGCTATACACTGAAACTGGATTATTGAATGTATTACATTGATGTATACAACTTCAACTCACATATACTGAATTATTTCATATACATGCAGTATAGTTAGTTATAGAATACTTATAATACATTACTCAAAATATAACTAGACAAATAAATATGAAAGCTTCAGTTCCTGAATCAGTGCCTGAAGTCTGACCTTGAGGTGGGCTTCTGTCCCGCAGGTGTCCGTCAACTACCCCCAGCTGGCCTTCTGCCCCCAGGCCTTCTTCGCCCTGGGCTCGCCCATCGGGATGTTCCTGACCGTGCGAGGGCTCAAGAGGATGGAGGCCGACTACAGCCTGCCCACCTGCAAGAGCTTCTACAACATCTACCACCCTGTGAGCCATACAGACACTCTTCCAATAACATAGAAACATACAGCGCACATTAAACACTTCTACAACATCTACCACCCTGTGAGCCATACAGACACTCTTACAATAACATAGAAACATACAGCGCACATTAAACACTTCTATAACATCTACCACCCTGTGAGCCATACAGACACTCTTCCAATAACATAGAAACATACAGCGCACATTAAACACTTCCATAACATCTACCACCCTGTGAGCCATACAGACACTCTTACAATAACATAGAAACATACAGCACACATTAAACACTTATACAACATCTACCACCCTGTCAGAGGCACAGACACTCTTCCAATAACATAGAAACATACAGCACACATTAAACACTTCTTACAATAACATAGAAACATACAGCACATTAAACACTTCTTACAATAACATAGAAACATACAGCGCACATTAAACACTTCTTACAATAACATAGAAACATACAGCACATTAAACACTTCTTACAATAACATAGAAACATACAGCACACTAAACACTTCTACAACATCTACCACCCTGTGAGAGGCACATCTGCACACATCTGCACGGTCCTGCTCTTTCAGACCAAACATATAATAACATAGAAACATACAGAATATGAAATAAACACTGTTGTGTTTGTTACACTATGTTGTGTTGTGTCATATTATGTAATATATCATAAACACTATGGATGTTGTGTTGTGTTGTGTTGTGTTGTGATATGTTGTGTTGTGATGTGTTGTGTTGTGTTGTGCTGTGTTGTGTTGTGATATGTTGTGTTGTGATGTGTTGTGTTGTGTTGTGTTCTGTTCTGTTGTGTTCTGTTGTGTTGTGTGTGTGTGTTCTGATGTGTTGTAGTACGACCCAGTGGCCTACCGGATCGAGCCTCTGGTTCTGCCTGCCGGGGTGGATCTGCCGCCCGTGTTGCTGCCACACTACAAGGGCAGGAAGAGGATGCATCTCGGTAACCAGGCAACCAGCGCCGCCACATAATTACCTCCCTAGCATTACACTGATGATAACATAGTGCTCAGGAACCACAGGCGGACGTGGGCGCTGTGAATGACTATGTGTGTGTGTGTGTGTGTGTGTGTGTGTGTGTGTGTGTGTGTGTGTGTGTGCTTCTATGTGTGTGTGTGTGTGTGTGTGTGTGTGTGTGTGTGTGTGTGTGTGTGTGTGTGCTTCTATGTGTGTGTGTGTGTGTGGGTGCTTCTATGTGTGTGTGTGTGTGTGTGTGTGTGTGTGTGTGTGCTTCTATGTGTGTGTGTGTGTGTGTGTGTGTGTGTGTGTGTGTGTGTGTGTGTGTGTGTTTCTATGTGTGTGTGTGTGTGTGTGTGTGTGTGTGTGCGCTTCTATGTGTGTGTGTGTGTGTGTGTGGGTGCTTCTATGTGTGTGTGTGTGTGTGTGTGTGTGTGTGTGTGTGTGTGTGTGTGTGCTTCTATGTGTGTGTGTGTGTGTGTGTGTGTGTGTGTGTGTGTGTGCTTCTATGTGTGTGTGTGTGTGTGTGGGTGCTTCTATGTGTGTGTGTGTGTGTGTGCTTCTATGTGTGTGTGTGTGTCTGTATCTTTAGAACTCAGAGACGGCCTGACGCGGGTGAGCTCTGAGGTGGTTCAGAGGCTGGGTTCTCTGCGCAGTGTGTGGCAAGTGTTGTCTACCATACCCAACTCAGCGCTGCCCCTGCTGGGCCAAGGGAGCGATGCAGCCTTCAACACATCCTCCGACACACAGGATGACGGTACGACTCCACGCCTGTCGGATCATTCCGGCTGTGAAATATTTAGTATTTAGAATTCAACTTTGAACCATTCAACTCTAAATTGAACAGAACTTTAAGGAATTTAACTCTAAATGGTTTTCTTATGATTTGAAGATGAGTCAAATTACCTACAGGACACTAGAGGATTACCTACAAGATTATTTATTAGATAAGATTTCCTCTCTCAGTCGGAAACATTCTAATAGAATGTCTGATGGAACTCTCTGGAACTTCTTAGGGATGGAAGTGCAGAGCGTTGCCACGGGAACCAGTCAGGAAGCTCCGAGGAAGGACGTGAAGGTTGGAATGCTGAATGGAGGAAGGCGCTTTGATTACGTCCTGCAGGAGAAGCCGATCGAGATCTTCAACCAGTATCTGTTTGCTATTCAGAGCCACCTGTGCTACTGGTTAGTGACTTAGGGGCCATCTTAGGGGCCATCTTTACAGAAGCTAACAGTATTTATTAATAATAATAATAATAATAATGCATTTTATTTGTATAGCACACTTTCACATACAAAGATGTCTCAAGGTGCTTATCAGGGTCACAATAGCAATTTAAAACAGTGCATTCAAAAACAATACAGAAAAGAAATTTAAAAAAATGTGTTCAAACTTACGCCAGAGAGGATGAGATTAGTTTTACTGCAGGTATAATGTTTAATATTTTGTATATTTGTATGTGTTTTCCATTGATACCACATGTCTAACTTCATTGTATTGAATTGTTCTAGAATATTTTTGTTTTGCTTCTTCCTGTGGAGGAAACGTTTAATGTTCCACTTAGAACAGCCTGATGAGTAGTATAAGTAGAACTGTACTCTGTCCAAACAAAGAACCTTTTCAGTGCTTGTCATAAAACACACACACATCCTTGTGTCTTTGTAGGGAATCCGAGGACACGGCGCTGCTGGTTTTGAAGGAAATCTACGAGCACCAGAAAGCCCTCCCCCCCACCCCCACCCCCACCCCACCCACGCCGCAGTAGGAGATGTGGTCATGTGACACACAGCTATGCACGGAATGTCACTCCTGCCGGCATCACTCTAATTATTTATATTGACATGTTCACTCAAGCGCACGCACGCACGTGCACGCTGTCCAGTGGTTCCATGTATGCAGGATGTTGTGTCTCGGGCAGTGTTTACCGGAAGAGCGGATCTGACCCTCGACCCTTAACCCTGACCTGACCCCTGGACCTGGACCTGACCCTTGACCTGCCTGAGCGCCACTGGGCCAGACCAGGGCCAGAACTGGACCGCAGGTGTTGTGTCTTTCCGGAGTGTTCCTCGAGGCAGGCTTTGAGGCAACCACCCTTCTACTTCCCTGTGAAATGTATTTATCATATTTGATGGGCTGGTTCTTACCCACACTCCTGACACGCTGAAATAAAGGAAACCCTCAAAATTGCATGTTTTGTCAAATTATGTTGCCTCAGGATTTCTACCGAGACGTGCTCTAAATAAGAAAGTGTTATAGGCCTACTGAAATCTATATGACTTTAAAATGTTCCACAATTATATTAACATATACATTTAAACTTAAAGCGTTACTTGACAATCAAGGATCTTCCACAATTGTTCCTCTAAAAGTCAGACCATAGAAAATAATTCCCTTTTTCATAGAATGTCTGGAATCTCCTGGCGTTGTTGCAAATTATGACTTTGCTAGTAAGCTGTGCCTTTAAGGCAGATTCCAGGCATACATTCCCACTGGGAAGTTCGTTCATTTCCCATTTATCCCTAGCCGAATACGCCACATATTACAAAACATCCTTTTACCTTAAAGAGGCATGAACTGCCCTCCCACTGCTCGTCTGGAGGACTTCCATGGCCAATGAACTTAATTCCATAACTCCGGCACATTTTGACGAAGCGACTCAAACTTTTTCTCGCGTTCAGATCTACATCTACGGTTGAAGATTACTTGGTCTCGCTTATCGTTTCAATCTTTCATCACACAACTCCAAGATAAGGAACTTCATTGGAAACCAACGTTTTGAAAGGTATGTCATGTTGTAGCGGTTGTTTTGTTGAAGATTATTACATTACGTCTGTATAGCCCACTAAGTATGTTTTGTTAAACGGCGAAGTAACAGGAGTTCCTTACACATGATGTAGAGTGGGCTACGTATGGCCGATTAAAAGACCATAGAATGCTAAACTGGCCGATCTTCAATTAACCATTACCGTTAGCCTATATATATAATTGCTTCGTTATAACGCTATTCCAGACATACCCAGATGTTCAAATGTCTTATCCATTGTTTTATCGGGTATGGGAACTATGGGGATTCTACAGTGTTAAGTGAAATGAAACATAGCCATTCAAACTTCGTATAGGCTAAAGTATGTTACACCAGTCATTCACATCAGCAGTTTAAATATCCTGTCATCAAACAATTAAAAGGCAACACACAGTTAGCCATCATACATAAAGAAGGCTACTTGCCCAATACGATCCAGATTTAAATGCTGTTGCCGCTTCTTTAGCACATGTGTGTGTTTGCAAAACGTGCATTATCAAAGTACAGAGATGTGTTTTCCTAACTAGTAGCCTAATTTCTTTGCTCGTTCTTGCTCACGGAAGAAGTGACTCAGATTTAAAGGGTACATCCTTGCTGCAGCCAGTTTAAGCGGTTGTTTGGGGTCGAATGCCAGTTGCCTTACTGCCTTTACGCACTCTCCCCTCGCATCGGTAACTTGGGTCACTAAAGATGTGTACTTATTAGGCTACTACGACATGCAGGTTAAAAGGTTTTCTTCCGAAGCACGGACTGCAGGGCTTACTAAAAGTGTGTGAATGGGACAGACTAGTAGTTACACATTCTCTTTTGCATTCTGTCTAAACATACAGTACATCCAGGTCACAGCACGATCTATGGAAACGAATGAAAAACTAGCAGAAATTGAGCGACCGTGGGGCAACAACCTTACCTCATAAATGGCTTTGTTTCTCAACCGGCTTTGAAAGCTGCAAATTACATTACCGTTTCCCAAATCTCCTTCGGCGGTTTCGTAAAACCTCAGTTAACATCGGGCACTGTTAAATGTCCAAATCACCTTCTATGTGCTGCAATGGCAAGGGCTTGACTATTATGTGAACTGCAATTTGTATGCAACGACTATTTTCTTCTATTTAATTCATTCATCACTTGTTGCCTGTCAAAACAGCAGGTCTAAAAGGGGACTTCTTGTAAGCTGTTCAAAGTAGGTTGAGTGGAACACTGATGTTTCTGTGACGTTGAACCTGAGGTGACGGTGAGAGGCCTAAACCAGACTGAAATGTTTTCATTCCTGAACGTGCCTCTCTCCACCCCACCCCTTGGTCTGACATCACACGTGCTGCTCTCATGACCAGATGGCAAACGACTCTGGTACCGATCTGGCCAGGATACGGCCAGGATACGGCTTAGATACGGCAGGCCCCGACCGGAGGACGGCTAGGTCTGTTTCCGTGTCCCCTTCTGTCTACGTGAGGTGCAGGCGGCTGCAGCAACAGAGACCTCACCTCATCAAAGACACACTGTGTGCATTCTAGAGCCCCCTACTGTTCTTCTGCATTTAAGAACCATAGATGATTCCATTTAGAGGTGTCTGGAAAGGGGTGCATTCTAGAACGCCTTAGTGTTTTTCTGCATTTAAGAACCATAGATGATTCCATTTAGAGGTGTCTGGAAAGGAGTGCATTCTAGAACGCCTTAGTGTTTTTCTGCATTTAAGAACCATAGATGATTCCATTTAGAGGTGTCTGGAAAGGGGTGCATTCTAGAACGCCTTAGTGTTTTTCTGCATTTAAGAACCATAGATGATTCCATTTAGAGGTGTCTGGAAAGGAGTGCATTCTAGAACGCCTTAGTGTTTTTCTGCATTTAAGAACCATAGATGATTCCATTTAGAGGTGTCTGGAAAGGGGTGCATTCTAGAACGCCTTAGTGTTTTTCTGCATTTAAGAACCATAGATGATTCCATTTAGAGGTTTAGAGGTGTCTGGAAAGGGGTGCATTCTAGAACCCTAAAGTGTTCTTAGGCATTTAAGAACCATAGATGATTCCATTTAGAGGTGTCTGGTGGAGAGTTCTTAACTAGTCGATTCCAGTTATGATGGATGGAAGGTTCTACGTCAAACATCAGG
>NC_137926.1:1941218-1943718 GCF_963457725.1 Sprattus sprattus | reverse complement strand
ATCAGGGAGCTGTGTAAAATAATACACACACACACACACACACACACACACACACACACACACACACACACACACACACACACACACACACAGACTCACACTCACACACACACACACACAGACTCACACTCACACACAACATCAAGGCCCATCAGGGAGCTGTGTGAAATCAGCCAAGGGATTTTTTCTCTGTGGTTGGTGTACTCTTACAGCCACAGAGAAGGATAACACACACACACACACACACACACACACACACACACACACACACACACACACCTGCCCTGACACACTGTGGGTTAGGCATAAGGCTACGCAAGTGATGAACTAGCTAACAGTCCTGTGTGTTAAAGTGATGAACTAGCTAACAGTCCTGAGTCTTAAAGTGATGAACTAGCTAACAGTCCTGTGTGTTAAAGTGATGAACTAGCTAACAGTCCTGTGTGTTAAAGTGATGAACTAGCTAACAGTCCTCCTGTGTTAAAGTGATGAACTAGCTAACAGTCCTCCTGTGTTAAAGTGATGAACTAGCTAACAGTCCTGAGTCTTAAAGTGATGAACTAGCTAACAGTCCTGAGTCTTAAAGTGATGAACTAGCTAACAGTCCTCCTGTGTTAAAGTGATGAACTAGCTAACAGTCCTCCTGTGTTAAAGTGATGAACTAGCTAACAGTCCTCCTGTGTTAAAGTGATGAACTAGCTAACAGTCCTCCTGTGTTAAAGTGATGAACTAGCTAACAGTCCTCCTGTGTTAAAGTGATGAACTAGCTAACAGTCCTGAGTCTTAAAGTGATGAACTAGCTAACAGTCCTCCTGTGTTAAAGTGATGAACTAGCTAACAGTCCTCCTGTGTTAAAGTGATGAACTAGCTAACAGTCCTGAGTCTTAAAGTGATGAACTAGCTAACAGTCCTCCTGTGTTAGTGATGAACTAGCTAACAGTCCTGTGTCTTAAAGTGATGAACTAGCTAACAGTCCTGTGTGTTAAAGTGATGAACTAGCTAACAGTCCTCCTGTGTTAAAGTGATGAACTAGCTAACAGTCCTGTGTTAAAGTGATGAACTAGCTAACAGTCCTCCTGTGTTAAAGTGATGAACTAGCTAACAGTCCTGTGTGTTAAAGTGATGAACTAGCTAACAGTCCTCCTGTGTTAAAGTGATGAACTAGCTAACAGTCCTGTGTTAAAGTGATGAACTAGCTAACAGTCCTCCTGTGTTAAAGTGATGAACTAGCTAACAGTCCTGAGTCTTAAAGTGATGAACTAGCTAACAGTCCTCCTGTGTTAAAGTGATGAACTAGCTAACAGTCCTGTGTGTTAAAGTGATGAACTAGCTAACAGTCCTGAGTCTTAAAGTGATGAACTAGCTAACAGTCCTCCTGTGTTAAAGTGATGAACTAGCTAACAGTCCTGAGTCTTAAAGTGAAGTGGTTTGTTTTTTACCCGTGGAAAAAGATTGGAAGAAGAAAAACCACCTCGGGTGGCGCCCTACATACACACACACACACACACACACACACACACGCCCTCGTCATGAGACTGTTTCCATTCAGCTCTGAAGTATTTATAAGAGAGTTAGAGTAGAAACCTCACAGTCACTGGCGTTCAGTCACAGAGTTAAGGAGAGAAACCCTTCTTGCTCTGATGTAATAGAGATCTCAGAGGGTGGTAGGTCTTGGGCTGTGTTGGTCATGAGACTCTTGGATTGAGATTGTCGTCGTTTAGCACTTAGACTGTTAGCTCACAATTCTGTCTGTGGAAGACTGAAGTGGAGAGTTTCCACTGTCGTTGGTATTCTGTAACGTCATCAGAAAAGACACACACACACACACACACACACACACACACACACACACACACACACACAGCCCTCAGCTTGTCTAATACTCTTGCATGGAGAAACTGTAAACCTCAAAGACTCCAGCTTTATGCTTTATGAGCACTGTTCCTGTCTGGGCCTGGGGCCTTCACACACACACACACACACACACACACACCAGAGAGATTCAGGAGTGAGCACTGGGCCTTCCGTGACGCAGGCACTCCAGGGTGCTCACTATCAATCCCATCTCCTTTGAACTGGGGTGGTGTGTGGGGTGGTGTGTGTGTGTGTGTGTGTGTGTGTGGGGGGGTGGGCTAGGCCCGTCTCTGGAGCTAGTGTCGGTTTACGTAAGGCTGCCCAGGATGCTCAGTAACGTCACAAGCTCTTGTCCGGAGGGGGGGGGGGGGTCCATAAAGGTGCATGCCACATCAGGGCTGTGTGTGTGTGTGTGTGTGTGTGTGTGTGTGTGTGTTCGGGTGTGTGTGTGTGTGTGTGTGTCTGTGTGTGTGTGTGTGTGTGTGTGTGTGTGTGTGTGTGTGTGTGTGTGTGTGTGTGTTTGTGTGTGTGTCTGTGTGTGTGTGTGTGTGTGTCTGTGTGTGTGTGTGTGTGTGTGTGTGTGTGTGTCTGTGTGTCTGTGTGTGTGTGTGTGTGTGTGTGTGTGTGTGTGTGTGTGTGTGTGTGC
>NC_137926.1:1936445-1938518 GCF_963457725.1 Sprattus sprattus | reverse complement strand
GACCGGAGGTTCTTAGGGCACATAGCTCTCATGTTTGTGTTTGTTTGTGTGTATGTGTGTGTGTGTGTGTGTGTGTGTGTGTGTGTGTGTGTGTGTGTGTGTGTGTGTGTGTGTTTGCTAATCATTCACTGACACATCACATAGGGTCTTTCCGCTTCATGCGTGTTGACTCATTCTCATGGTTGTGTAGGCATCCTGTGTTTGTGCTCTGTAAGTGTGTGTGTGTGTGTGTGTGTGTATGTCTGTCTGTGTGTGTGTATGTGTGTGTGTGTGTGTGTGTGTGTGTGTGTGTGTGTGTGTTAGCTTAGCATAGCTTCATCTCCAGAGACGTTAAACTCGTCCTCCTTCATGCTCTGTGGAATCTCTGAGGCCATGAGTCAGAAGTGTGAGAAGAAATGAATCATCTGTGTGTCCGCGGCTCTGTGGAGAAGAGAGTTCATATATGTATGTGTGTGTGTGTGTGTGTGTGTGTGTGTGTGTGTGTGTGTTGTTTTTTGTGTGTTTGTTTGAAAGGAATACTTAAAGAGAGTGAGTATGTTTGTGTGAGAGGGAAGGAAAACAGAGCAAAGAGGATGTAAGAGAGCAATCATGTGTGTGTGTTTATGTGTGTGTGCGTGTGTGTGTGTTTATGTGTGTGTGTGTGTGTGGGAGAGGACTGGGTGTGGAGTTGGCCTGCAGTCATGTGTGTGTGTGTGTGTGTGTGTGTGTGTGTGTGTGTGGGGGGGGGGTGTGGAGTTGGCCTGCAGTCATGTGTTTGAAAAGTTCCTCAATCCTGACTTCCACCCAGAGCAGTGTTTATCTGCTGCTCGTCCAGCTAAGCCCACAGCCATTTTGTTGATGGACTCTGTGTGTGTATGTGTGTGTTTTAATCCCCTGATGCAGAGTTAAAATAGCATTTCAGAAGGGTTCACCCCAAATGGGTTCTCCTTCAGCCAGGGGGAAGTGTGTGTGTGTGTGTGTGTGTGTTTAAACTAGTTCTCTTACAGAGCTGAAAACACCCTCCTGTACAGGAGGTAGCTAAGGCCTTTTGTTTGTATGTGTGTGAGTGTGTATGTGTGTCTGTGTGTGTTTTTGTGTGTGTGTGTGTGTGTGTGTGTGTTTTTGTGTGTGTGTGTGTGTGTGTGTGTTTTTGTGTGTGTGTGTGTGTGTGTGTGTGTGTGTGTGTGTGTGTGTGTGTGTGTGTGTGTGTGTGTGTGTGTGTGTGTGTGTTTAAACTAGTTCTGTTACTGAGCTGAAAACACACACTCCCTTAAAGGAAGTGGGTACGGGCTGCTGTGGTGGTTGTGTGTGTTCGTCAGTCTTCCTGTTTGAGATGCAGGTGGCCAACGCAACTGGCATGGGCATGGCTCCCAGACGCAAGGTCACACACACACACACACACACACACACACACCCTCAGACTCACATCCTCAGACTCACATACACACACACACCACTCACTCTGTCTCTCTCTCTCTCTCACACACACACACAGACACACACGCACACACACACACACACTCTGTCTCTCTCTCTCTCTCTCTCTCTCTCTCTCACACACGCACACACACAGACACAGACACAGACACAGACACAGACACAGACACAGACACAGACACAGACACAAAGAGGCACTTCCATCCTTGCCATAGTTGGAAGACTAAGCATTCTGGTTTTGATATGAGGAAATACAAACACACAGATAATGAGAAAAACATGGCAGTAGGAGATCAGAGTTTGGCTGCTGTCTGCACACGGGTGGGGTGTGGAGGGGGTTCCTGTGGTGGGTAGTGTAGCAGGACGAGGGGTTCCTGTGGTGGGTAGTGTATCAGGACGAGGGGGTTCCTGTGGTGGGTAGTGTAGCAGGATGAGGGGGTTCCTGTGGTGGGGTGTGTAGCAGGACGAGGGGGTTCCTGTGGTGGGGTGTGTAGCAGGACGAGGGGGTTCCTGTGATGGGTAGTGTAGCAGGACGAGGGGGTTCCTGTGTTGGGGTGTGGAGGGGGTTCCTGTGGTGGGGTGTGGTGGGGTGTGGAGCAGGACGAGGGGGTTCCTGTGTTGGGGCGTGGTGGGGGGTCCTGTGGCGGGAGTGGTGGG
>NC_137926.1:1923945-1928945 GCF_963457725.1 Sprattus sprattus | reverse complement strand
CTTGCTACAATTGTAAAGTCCAGTTAGGTCCAGTTTGGTCTTGTGACGTAAAATGTAATTCTTAGAATCATAGAAACAGGGTGACATTAAGGGCGACATTAAGGGCATTTAAGGGCACAGCCAGCGCTCCACCCCAGAACCAACAGGATAGAAAGCAGATTTCAATGGGCGAGCATGATGCAGTGTGTGTGTGTGTATGTATGTGTGTGTGTGTGTGTGTGTGTGTTTGTGTGTTTTATGTTTATGGCGAGCATGAAGCTGTGTGTGTGTGTATGGCTAACATGAAGCAGCGATTGTGAGTGTCTACGGCAAGCATAAAGCAGTGTGTGTATGTGTGTGTGTGTGTGTGTGTGTGTGTGTGTGTGTGTGTACGGCAGGCATGAAGCAGCCTTTTGTAACCTGTGTTTGCTAACAGGCTTGGTTCCTTTCCTCTCCATCTCCATCTCTCTCTCAAATTCAGCTTATTTGGGATGGCAATGATACGATGTATCTCTCCCACAATGTCTACCCCCCCTTACCCTCTCTCTCTATCTATCTCTCTATCTCCCTCTCTCTCTCTATCTCTGTATCTATCTCCTTCTCTCTCTCTCTCTCTCTCTATCTATATTCAAATTCAAATGGCTTTATTGCCATGACTGCATACAATACAACATTGTCAAAGCATATTTACACAGAATATACAATTGAAATTAACATAAATAAATAAAACAAACAATGAACAGTAACAGAACAAAGAGCATGCGGAACAATAGGAACTTTAGAAGGTAACAAAGGATATAAACATATAACAAGTTAATAATTAATTAGTAAACATTAAATATTAGCCACGTGGGACAGGGGGTTCACAGAGCTGTGGAGCTCATGGCAGGCTGCTACATATCCAGTCTACAGCAGTAGAGTGTCTGTGTGTGTGTGTGTGTGTGTGTGTGTGTGTGTGAGTCTCTCCAGTCTACAGCAGTAGAGTGTCTGTGTGTGTGTGTGTGTGTGTGTGTGTGTGTGTGTGTGTGTGTGTGTGTGAGTCTCCAGTCTACAGCAGTCCTCCCTCTCTCCCAGTAGAGTGTGTGTGTGTGTGTGTGTGTGTGTGTGTGTGTGTGAGTCTCTCCAGTCTACGGCAGTCCTACCTCTCTCCCAGTAGAGTGTGTGTGTGTGTGTGTGTGTGTGTGTGTGTGTGTGTGTGTGTGTCTCTCCAGTCTACAGCAGTCCTCCCTCTCTCCCAGTAGAGTGTGTGTGTGTGTGTGTGTGTGTGTCTCTCTCCAGTCTACAGCAGTCCTCCCTCTCTCCCAGTAGAGTGTGTGTGTGTGTGTGTGTGTGTGTCTCTCCAGTCTACAGCAGTCCTCCCTCTCTCCCAGTAGAGTGTGTGTGTGTGTGTGTGTGTGAGTCTCTCCAGTCTACAGCAGTCCTCCCTCTCTCCCAGTAGAGTGTGTGTGTGCGTGTGTGTGTGAGTCTCTCCAGTCTACAGCAGTCCTCCCTCTCTCCCAGTAGAGTGTGTGTGTGTGTGTGTGTGTGAGTCTCTCCAGTCTACAGCAGTCCTCCCTCTCTCCCAGTAGAGTGTGTGTGTGTGTGTGTGTGTGTGTGTGTGTGTGTGTGTGTGTGTGTGTGTCTCCAGTCTACAGCAGTCTTCCCTCTCTCCCAGTAGAGTGTGTGTGTTTGTGTGTGTGTGTGTGTGTGTGTGTGTGTGTGTGTGTGTGTGTCTCTCCAGTCTACAGCAGTCCTCCCTCTCTCCCAGTAGAGTCGGGACTGTCTCCAGATCATTTAGACGAAGGAACTCTTTGTCTTATTTTGGCAAAATATTGGTTTCTAAGACTTCTATCTTCTTTCTATCTCCCTCTCTCTGTCTCTCTCTCCCTCTCTCTCTCTATCTCCTTCTATATCATTTCTCCCTCTCTTTCTCTCTCATCCTTACATTAAGTGGTGTCACATGCTATAACGATGTTAAACACGCTTTTACAGTAACCAGATCTGGTACCTGAGGATGCGGGGCAGCACAGTAACCATAGTAACCACAGTAACCATAGTAACCACAGAGCGTTATGTAATTCATCTTCTGCCGTCTCCTCAGATGTGGTACCAGAGGATGCGGGGCAGCACAGTAACCATAGTAACCACAGTAACCACAGTAACCATGGTAACCACAGAGCGTTATGTAACTCATCTTCTGCCGTCTCCTCAGATTTGGTACCAGAGGATGCGGGGCAGCACAGTAACCATGGTAACCACAGAGCGTTATGTAACTCATCTTCTTCTGCTGTCTACTCAGATCTGGTACCGGAGGATGCGGGGCAGCACAGTAACCATAGTAACCACAGTAACCACAGTAACCATGTAACCACAGAGCGTTATGTAATTCTTCTTCTTCTTCTGCTGTCTCCTCAGATCTGGTACCGGAGGATGCGGGGCAGCTGATCCAGAGCTCCACGGAGGTCCAGAAGCCCTCACTGGATCAGAACCAGAACTCCCAGGAGGAGGATGAGCCTCTCTCGGGCCCGCCGGAGGGTTCTGCTGTGGTGGAGCAGCCCCTGACCCACTTCACAGCAGAGCCTCCCCAGAACCAGCCCATGGAGGAGGTGCAACCGGCGGAACCTCCCGTAGGTTCTGGCGGTGAAGGGGTGCTGTGTAATGGACACTCTGGCAAAGGTTCCCCCAAATCCCAGCCCAAGTCTCGCACACCCCGGCCCCCGTCCCTGCCGATGAGCGCCTCCCTGAACGCCCCTGACCCGTCCGAAGTGGACGACGAACCTCCCGCTCCCCAGGCGGGCTACGACCTCGACCCCGAGCTCTTCGACAACAGCCTCAAGTCTCTCCTCAACGGAGGGTCCAGGCTTCAGAGCTCCCCACCACCCTCGGCCACAATCAGCCAATCAGAGCCGGAGGTCAATCCCTCAGAGGCACGCCCACAGGAGGCTCAGCCAGTTAAAATGGAGTTTGGCTTGAACGGACAGGACGCTCCGCCAGTTAAAATGGAGTTTGGCTTGAATGATGACGACGAGCCCAGGAAGCCACCGCCCAGGAAGCTGGGCAAGAAGACGGTGAGCAGGCTGCCCTCGGCCAGGAAGCCGCGCCCGAAAGCAGCCGAACCCGTCGTGGAACCCACCGTGGACTCCACGTCCTCGGACCTGGAACCAGCATTGGCCCTCGAGTCAACGCTGACCCAAAACCTGGATGACCTCCCCATCCCCAAAACCACCTCACGCGCTTTCGACCCCAGCCAGTGGGACGACCCCGACTTCAACCCGTTCGGAGGGGGAGCCAAGATGAGCAGCTCCCCCGTACTCTCTAAAGGGTCGTATAACTTCGACCCGGACACTCTAGATGATTCGTGGACCCGTTTAAAGCCTCCCGGACACTAGGGGGCGGCGGTGAGCTGTCTGACACGACAGGATGGCAGAGAAGCCAGAGAGACGACACTAGACGTCCCCCTGGAGGAGGAGAAGAGAGCGCGCCAGTCCCGAAGAAGAGCAAAGACAGGATCATCACGTGAGTGTCTCCGCTCGAACCCTCCTCCTCGCCAGCACGGCCTCTCTCTCTCTTGTCATCCCCTCCTCTCTCCCTCTCTCTTTTGTCATCCCTCCCTCCCTCTCTCTCTCTCTCTCTCTCTCTCTCTCGTCATCGCTCCCTCTCTCTCTCTCTCTCTCTCAGGAGAAGCAGCTCACACAGGAACAGAAACAGAACAGAGCAGGCCGGAACATTCCATGTCCACTGCCTGCCGTTTCATTACAAATGCCAGTGCTGAGTGTGTGTGTTTGTGTGTGTGTGTGTGTGCCACAGTCAGACACACTCCACCATATTCCCCTTCTGGAGGAGTTACTGGAGACCACTGCTACGTGTGATATATGACACGTGGTTAGGGTGTGTGTGTGTGTGTGTGTGTGTGTGTGTGTGTGTGTGTGTGTGTGTGTGTGTGTGTGTGTGTGGTCGAGTGTCTCTGTGTGTGTGTGTGTGTGTGTGTGTGTGTGTGTGTGTGTGTGTGTGTGTGTGTGTGTGTGTGTGTGTGTGTGGTGTGTGTGTGTGTGTGTGTGTGTGTGTGTGTGTGTGTGTGGTCGAGTGTCTCTGTGTGTGTGATTCTCCTACGTCACTGTGTGTGTTTATGAGGAGAAGTGAACAGATTGTACGCCCCACTCTCCCATCCAATCCCAAGCCATTTGTTGCTACACACACACACACACACACACACACACACACACCCTAACCACGTGTCATATATCACACGTAGCAGTGGTCTCCAGTAACTCCTCCAGAAGGGGAATATGGTGGAGTGTGTCTGACTGTGGCACACACACACACACACAAACACACACACTCGAGCACTGGCATTTGTAATGAAACGGCAGGCAGTGGACATGGAATGTTCGGCCTGCTCTGTTCTGTTCTGTTCCTGTGTGAGCTGCTTCTCCTGAGAGAGAGAGAGAGAGAGAGGAGCGATGACGAAGAGAGAGAGGAGAGAGAGAGAGAGAGGGAGGGAGGGATGACAAAAGAGAGAGGGAGAGAGGAGGGATGACAAGAGAGAGAGAGAGAGAGGGAGGGATGACAAGAGAGAGAGAGAGAGGGTTATACAAACAAGTCCCACTGACACACTGCACTTTAATGCAGTAAAAACTCAAGATCTGTAACCTGAAAAGAGTCCTCTAAGTCAGCTTGTACTGAGACTAACTAATCTCCCCCTAACAGCCATTAATAACTTCTCTCAGACAAGCGCTGCTTTCAAACTGAACACCAATACGATCATTCAAGAATCTAAAGAAAAATATCTTGAACATTGGCAAAAGGAGACAAAAAAACAAAGCAAATTAGAATGTTACCGGTCCATAAAATCAGAATACCAATTGGAAGAATATCTCTTTACTGTTAGAGATATAAAGCAGAGACAGATCCTGACCAAATACAGACTAAGTGACCACTATCTTGCCATAGAAAAAGGCAGACAAAGAAAATCCTGGCTGCCAAGAGAGCAACGAAATATGTGGTCACTGCGTAACAGGTGAGGTCGAGACAGAGGTGCACTT
>NC_137926.1:1888945-1896445 GCF_963457725.1 Sprattus sprattus | reverse complement strand
CTACTTAGTCACTTCATATAAATGTATGATGTCAAAAAAAAGAGAAATGTAAAACTGATTTTTAGAAATTAAGAATTTAACCCTATGTAGTTCCGGATCTGAGATATAATGATTTGATGTAATGGGAATGACATCATTTTACAGAATTATGCGAAAGAATGTTCCAGAAAACCTCATAACTATGGGACACATTTGAACAGGATGAGCGAGACTCTATTCTTTTCTCTTCTATTCGTTAATGTGATAAAAGTACACACACAACTGCTACAAATCATAATGATCTAACTAACTATTCTTCAATATTCTTGTTTTTCAAATAAATATATTGTTGTCCTGAATCTGTCTATCTATGTATCTATAAATCCGGTTAATACATTGTACGTTTGCCAGACGCTCACATTATCCGGAGGCTCCCTTAATTGATAGCCTTGAAGTTGTTCCATCGATTATGTTGTCCGGTGCGCATGAGGCTGTTTCCATGACACGCACGCACGGACAACAGGACTGGGATATATCCACCCCTCTCGCGCCCATTCCTCCCTCGCAGCTGGGGTTGGTCTCAAATTCCACTGATATTACTGGAGGTGGTGAGAGTGTCTAAACGGCGGGTTAAAAGCACGGGGAAGGCAGAGGTGGCGGAGAAAGTCGCGCCAGACAGAACGGGAACCAGACGCTTCGCTGTACAGTGCAACTGGTGTCTCGGGCAACCGATCTGAAGACTTTGTTTGCAAGCGGGAACACGAACGGTAAGTGTCTCCGAAGACCGAAATATTATTTGACTTCGAACTGAAGGATATTAAACAACTGATCGTTTCTGACGAGACTGACGAGCAAAGTGGTCTCCGGCTCAATTGGTGATATTGACTGAACTTTCCATAGGCTATGATTGTCACTAAATTGAATACACCTTTGTATTTTAACATTATATTTTATTTGATCGACTCTTTTACCAAATGCAACATGCTAGGCTGTTTGTTATTAATCAGCAGCATTTTCGTAACGTCGAGGATGTAATCTTAGGAACTTTGCACTAATTACCACAGTAAACTTTAATTACTTTAATTATGATTTGCATCAACTGTGAATGTCTCAATTTTACTCTGCACTTCAGTAACGATGCCGTTTAACATCGCAACAAATTACTAGGCTATATAACAAAAAAAAATGATCTCAGTTACACAATATTTCCTCTCATGTTCTCTTCAGAACAGAGAGAAATCCTGCTCCAGCAGTGTTCACAGATGATTAGACTCAAACGTGACACGGTTTAATGAAAGAAGCTACTGACAGACGGTGTATTACAGTGATGTCAGACTCAAACGTGACACGGTTTAATGAAAGAAGCTACTGACAGACGGTGTATTACAGTGATGTCAGACTCAAACGTGACACGGTTTAATGAAAGAACTTACTGACAGACGGTGTATTACAGTGATGCAGGGTGTACTCGGCGAACTGAAGGCTGCTTGTCAGCGATAGGATTATTGTGAGGTAGGCTGCTAGGCGAGCTGATGGATGTCTTTCGGCGAAGGCTCATAGCCAGGTGTGTCTGTCTGTTACCTGGGTGGGCTGTTCTGGCTGGAAGGTATGCAGGTGTGGTGTAGTGCTCCCTGGAGAAGTGGATATACTCTTCATTTTGCCCAAAAAATGAAGCAGCCCATACAGCAAAGGATAAACGCCCTGTTTTGAGAAGTGGGTATACTTAATGCTGACTGAAAAATAAGTGGGTGTACTCCTGGACTACAACACTGGGCATGCAGGTGTGGTGCCCACATCTATACCCAGAGCAGGCAGCCCATAGGACTGAGGTGTTGATGGATTTGAGATGTTTGAGGACCCTCTGTCTGGCAGACCAAATGTAGTCTGTCATTTTAAACTCAGGTGAGACCTCAAAGCTGTAGTGACGGTAAGAGGTGGCCGAATTCCTTATCTTGGCACTGTAATACTACTTGCCCTTGAGTTTGTAGCTTTTCAGTATTTCAGGGCAAACTGCTAAAAGCTGCTCTGAGGTAGTCGACATACACAGAAGGACTATTCTGACGATGATTGTTTGCCTTTCCATGTAGGTAAGCTACTGTATATTCTTTAACTAGCAGTGCTTAACTAGGTGTGGTATTATGCAGTGCTTAAGATACAGTCAGATGGTGTTAAATGGCTAATGATTGACGTTTGAGGCGCAATTGTGATTTCAGTGAGCAAGAATCTGACTGGATGTTAGTGATGATGTCGCATCAGGGATCTTTGCGAAGCTGTGTGGTCCTGGGAAAAGGCCTTCCTCTAGCGATCTTGGGACGTGCAGCTTCACTAACGCAGTCCAGGCCAGTTTATGACTCAACTATTAGAGCGAGTGGTGCCGTTGCCGTTTTCATGTCTGGAACTCTCGCTCGCAGTGGAATCTAACCATAGCTTTGTGGTTGTACATCTCTTGCTTTTACTGAACTCCACATGCAGAGTGGCCAGGCGATCGCAAAATGTACTTGCCTCAGCATTTTCCACTGTTCTTCAACACAACATCCACTCAAGTTCATCCAGTTCATATTGAGTAGCCAGCAGAATATATAACTCAGTTCTCAACAGACAGGGGAAGCCCTCAGCTAGTTATGGGCACATGAGAACGTTGGAATGGATGTGTGTGTGTGTGTGTGTCCGATGTGTGTGTGTGTGTGTGTGTGTGTGTGTGTGTGTGTGTGTGTGTGTGTGTGTGTGTGTGTGTTTGGGCTAAAAAAAAGGATGAGTTGGATTTATGGTCTTGAGGAATGAGCCTCTAATGATGACACGTGCGCCCCGGCCTCTGCGTAACGAGGCAAGGTGACGTCACTGGGAGCCAAGTTCAACTAGCTGCTAATTCACAGCCCCTCCTCCACGCAGGCCAGCTGTCATACACACACACACACACACACACACACACACACACGAACACGCACACACACACGCACACGCACACGCACACGCACACGCACACGCACACGCACACACAGACAGACACACACACACACACACACACACACACACACACACACAGACACAGACACACACGCAAACGCACACGCACACGCACACGCACACGCACTCGCACACGCACACACACGCACACAAACACACAGACACACACACACTCGCTGTCACAGCTGTGCTCTTTGATGGGGAAGTACCCTGGGAGGTTTAACAAGGACCCTCGCAGCTAATCTCCCATCTCCGTTCCATTTCATAGCTGTGGGGTCCACACACACACACACACACACACACACACACACACACACACACACAGACACACTCCTTCCCCTCACAGATCACTCTATTGACAGCTTCATGACCCAGGAGCTCACAGCAAACGCCCGAGGAAGTGAACGTCAAGCGTGGCTCTTTTATCCGTTTCCATGGCGCTCGCTCGCTCTCGGGGATGGAGAGAGTTCTGAGAGCAGAGAGGAGTAAAGGCTCAGCGTGTTCCCACATGTGTTCAGCATTAGTCATAGAACAACCCCCCCCCAACCCCCCCCCAACCCCCCCCATACCCCTGTCTATAATGGCCTCTCCACACCCCCCCCACGCCTCAAGTGGAAAATCCTTAGACACCGGCTTGGCATCCCATAATAAGGTCACTGTAATACACAGCCGTTGCCATGGCATGACGGCGAGTTAATGAGTCAGCGAAATATAAAGGAGTCCCTTCAAAGCCACGGCACATGGCAGGGGTTCCTCTAAATCTGGCTGACCACATAGGCACTGGTCTATGACCCCCAAAGCAGTCTGGGTATTTTCAGGATGCGTGGCACGGCCAAAATACACCCACAGGAACCGTTGGTGTCATCAGTCTCATACTGTTTGAACGTTACACAGATGTCTTAGTTATTATAGCCAAACATACTTCATGTTTGTGTCTTAGTTGTTATAGCCAAACATACTTCATGTTTAGTTATTATAACCAAACATACTTCATGTTTGTGTCTTAGTTGTTATAGCCAAACATACTTCATGTTTAGTTATTATAACCAAACATACTTCATGTTTGTGTCCTAGTTATTATAACCAAACATACTTCATGTTTGTGTTTTAGTTATTATAACCAAACATACTTCATGTTTTTGTTTTAGTTATTATAACCAAACATACTTCATGTTTGTGTCCTAGTTATTATAACCAAACATACTTCATGTTTGTGTTTTAGTTATTATAACCAAACATACTTCATGTTTTTGTTTTAGTTATTATAACCAAACATACTTCATGTTTGTGTCTTAGTTGTTATAGCCAAACAAACTTAATGTGTGTGTCTTATCTCAGTGGTCTTTCTTTTCACTGTCTGTATTGCGTAGCTTGTATTACATGTTCTATTAAGTACTGTGTAATATAATGAGCAGTATGTAACAGCATTTTGATGTACTTAAATAACACTTAGACTAACCATATTCCTAACTACAACCCTGAAAAAACTTGTCATGTCATCACAAAGTATAAAGTGGTATCACAGAGTATCACAAAGTGTGCTCATACTCGTTGTGTTTTGTATATTAACTTGTGTGTATGATTGTGTGGGGTTTTTGTGGTTGAAATGACCACATCTATGGGGCGACAGTTGGTAGAGGAGTTGTTAAGTAATCGGAAGGTTGCTAGTTCGATTCCCCACTCCTACTTACTAAGGGCTCAGATACACATACGCGTCTTTTTTCAGGCAGAAACACTTCAGTAACGCCTTGGCAAAGTGCGGCGGCCAAAACAGAAGCGGTGCGCTTCCCTGCCTTGTGCTGGAAAGTTGAGAATAGTTCAACTTTTAAGCGCACCTAAAAAACGCTTCAAAGACGCAACGCGTGGTGGAGAAGGGGCGCACGCTTTAAACGCGCCGTACCATAGGAATCAATGCATTTGCTCGCGTCCCGTTTTTACAAAAACGCGTATGTGTATCTGAGCCCTAAGTGTGTAAGTGTCCTTGAGCAAGACACTGAACCCCTATACTGACCTATTGCTCCTGATGTATAAAATGCAATTTCCTTGTAAGTCCCTTTGGATAGCGTCTGCTAAATGTAAATGTTAAATGTTATCTACATTGTCTCGTGCCTAGTAATGCCGTGTCATGCCTAGTTGTAGAAACCAGATTCTGATCCTACATTTGTGTCTACTCTCAGGTTTACCCCCCAGCCTTTCGGAAGCGCTACTGTTTGCATGGGTATGCTATCGCTACACAGCCTCCTGTGCCAGCTGGGCATGCTGCTGGTCTCGGCTCTGGTCTGCCAGGCCCAGGCCTCGCCCACCGCTGCCCCCAAGATCCAGCTGCGACTGGCGGGCGAGAAACGCAAGCACTACGAGGGCCGTGTGGAGGTGTTCCACAGCGGCGAGTGGGGCACGGTCTGCGACGACGACTTCTCCATCTACGCGGCCCACGTGGTGTGCAGGGAGCTGGGGTACCTCGACGCCGTGTCCTGGTCCCCGAGCGCCAAGTACGGGAGAGGAGAAGGTGAGTCTGGGAATACTGGGAATACTGGGAATACTTACATACTGACCTATTAGGACTAGTATTATTGGGACCAGTCTTAAATACTGACCTATTAGGACCAATCTTACATACTGACCTATTAGGACCAGTCTTACATACTGACCTATTGGGACCAGTCTTATTGGGACCAGTCTTAAATACTGACCTATCGGGATTAGTCTTAAATACTGACCTATTGGGACCAGTCTTATTAGGACCAGTCTTAAATACTGACCTACTGGGACCAGTCTTATTGGGACCAGTCTTAAATACTGACCTATTGGGACCAGTCTTATTGGGACCAGTCTTAAATACTGACCTATTGGGACCAGTCCCAAATACTGACCTATTGGGACCAGTCTTTAATACTGACCTATTGGGATCAGTTTTAAATACTGACCTACTGGGACTAGACCTGTTAAAACTACTGGGATTAGTTTTACACACTGTCGGCCTCTGGTTATCTGTTATTCCAGTCACATCCAAATCGTCTCAATCTTTTTATCGTTTTAATTGACTTCTTAGAGACACGGAGTTCATGTATCTGATCAGATTAAGATTATTATTAGATTTTTCTAAGATTGAAAGCCAAAGGGAGTAGCTTGTATACAGACCAATGAGCTGATTTATTACTGTTCTCTTACAACACACACACACACACACACACATTTATTACTGTTGATGTCTATGAGGACCTCTCTCTTACAACACACACACACACACACACACACACACACACACACACACACACACACACACACACACACACACACACATTTATTACTGTTGATGTCTATGAGGACCTCTCTCTTACAACACACACACACACACACACACACACACACACACACACACACACACACACACACACACACACACACACACACACACATGTATTACTGTTGATGTCTATGAGGACCTCTCTCTTACAACACACACACACACACACACACACACACACACACACATTTATTACTGTTGATGTCTATGAGGACCTATCTCTTACACACACACACACACACACACACACACACACACACACACACACACACACACACACACACACACACACACACACACACACACACACACACACACACACACACACACACACACACACACACACACATTTATTACTGTTGATGTCTATGAGGACCTATCTCTTACAACACACACACACACACACACACACACACACACACACACACACACATTTATTACTGTTGATGTCTAAGAGGACCTATCTCTTACAACACACACACACACACACACACACACACACACACACACACACACACACACACACACACACACACACACACACACACATTTATTACTGTTGATGTCTAAGAGGGGCCTTTTCTCCTCCGGTTTCATGGAAATCCCAGCGTTGTGCGTCTCTCCCTGGGTAATCCCTGGAAAAGTTGTGTTTTAGTCATTAGAAAGGGTATCTCTCCCTCTCTGTGTGTGTGTGTGTGTGTGTGTGATAGTGTATGTGTGAGTGTATCTCATACTCACACCAGGCCAACTCAAACACCAGTCCAGGGGAAAATGTATGGCAGTGGGACATTAAACCCCCAGACTAGCAGACATACTCTCATCCCTCACTGTCTGCCCTGGGCCTGTCAGAGAGTGTGTGTGTGTGTGCGTGTGTGTGTGTGTGTGTGTGTGGGACTGATCTGCAGAAACACTGACCTGGGGCCGTAAATCTAACACGAGTCCTGTAAATGATAGAGGCAGCCTTCCATAAACTGCGGTGTTTGACTAGACCCTCCGACAGCTTCATGCTTTCCTACTGAGCCAGCACTTCTAATGTGTGTGTGAGTGTGTGTTTGTAATGTGTGTGAGTGTGTGTGTGTGTAATGTGTGTGTTTGTAATGTGTGTGAGTGTGTGTGTGTAATGTGTGTGTTTGTAATGTGTGTGTGTGTGTGTGTGTAAAGGAATTAATAGGACATACTAGTTATAAAAACGGCATTGGTTCCACTGACAACTGAAACTCCACACACACACACACACACACACACACACACAC
>NC_137926.1:1858856-1866356 GCF_963457725.1 Sprattus sprattus | reverse complement strand
TATCTTACAGCATACACACGTCATCTAACAGCACACACACACATGTGATCTAACATCACACACACACACACACACACATGATCTTACAGCACACACACACACACACACACACACACACGTGATCTAACAGCACACACACACATGTGATCTAACAGCACACACACACACATGTGTCACAGGTACACCGCACCCGTCTGCCAGACAGCCAGATGAGGACCAAACCCAGCTGCAGTGTAGGCAGAGAGGCAACTCCGGGGTCCAAACACCAAAACTGAAAATGCCAAATAAGGCTCCAAACTAGCACAAAGAAATAGTCACAAAGTAGTAAAATTATCCCTCAAAAATATAAACCATCTTAACCATTATTGATATTTATTCAGGCACCACCACAGTATGGAGGTGTTCACTCTATTTGTGTCCCCCTCCTCAGGCACTACCACAGTATGGAGGTGTTACCTCTCTTTGTGTCCCCACTACCACAGTATGGAGGTGTTACCTCTCTTTGTGTCCCCACTACCACAGTATGGAGGTGTTCACTCTATTTGTGTCCCCCTCCTCAGGCACTACCACAGTATGGAGGTGTTCACTCTATTTGTGTCCCCCTCCTCAGGCACTACCAAAGTATGGAGGTGTTCACTCTATTTGTGTCCCCCTCCTCAGGCACTACCACAGTATGGAGGTGTTCACTCTATTTGTGTCCCCCTCCTCAGGCACTACCACAGTATGGAGGTGTTCACTCTATTTGTGTCCCCCTCCTCAGGCACTACCACAGTATGGAGGTGTTCACTCTATTTGTGTCCCCCTCCTCAGGCATTACCACAGTATGGAGGTGTTCACTCTATTTGTGTCCCCCTCCTCAGGCACTACCACAGTATGGAGGTGTTCACTCTATTTGTGTCCCCCTCCTCAGGCACTACCACAGTATGGAGGTGTTACATCTATTTGTGTCCCCCTCCTCAGGCACTACCACAGTATGGAGGTGTTCACTCTATTTGTGTCCCCCTCCTCAGGCACTACCACAGTATGGAGGTGTTCACTCTATTTGTGTCCCCCTCCTCAGGCACTACCACAGTATGGAGGTGTTACATCTATTTGTGTCCCCCTCCTCAGGCACTACCACAGTATGGAGGTGTTCACTCTATTTGTGTCCCCCTCCTCAGGCACTACCACAGTATGGAGGTGCTCACTCTATTTGTGTCCCCCTCCTCAGGCACTACCACAGTATGGAGGTGTTACATCTATTTGTGTCCCCCTCCTCAGGCACTACCAAAGTATGGAGGTGTTACATCTATTTGTGTCTCCCTCCTCAGGCACTACCACAGTATGGAGGTGTTCACACACTACGACCTGATGAGTCTGAACGGAACCAAGGTGGCGGAGGGACACAAGGCCAGCTTCTGCCTGGAGGACACACAGTGTGACGAGGGTAAGCACACACACACACACACACACGTAAGCACACACACACACACACATAAGCACACACACACACACGTAAGCACACACACAAACACACACAAACACACACACCGCTTCTGCCTTGAGGACACACAGTGATACGGGAGTAAGCTTCTGGTGTTTCCCCTGATACACACACACACACGCACACACACACACACACACACACACACTCACACATGTGCGTGCACACACACACTCACAAACACACACACACACACACACACAGACACACACGTGCGCGCACACACAGGGACACGCACACGTAGACGCACACGTACACGTACACCGCAACTGCAATCTGTTTGTCTTGTAGGTTATAGAGGATATAACACAAATGCCAGGTAGTGACTAGCACTGTGTGGTTATTATTTCACAGGTTTGTTTGTGTGTGTGTGTTTGTCTGTGTGTGTGTGTGTTTGTCTGTGTGTGTGTGTGACTATAACGGTGTGGTCATTATTCCACAGGTATTGACAAGAGGTACGTCTGCGCCAACTTTGGAGAGCAGGGCATCACTGTTGGATGCTGGGACACCTACAGACACGACATCGACTGCCAGTGGATCGACGTCACCGACATCAAACCAGGAGACTACATCTTTCAGGTAACCTTTCTCCTCTATAGATTTCACTCGCTTGGTGTCTTATTCATAGATTTCAGCTCACCTGTAATGATAAGTGCTGTGGCTGGTTTGGGTGTGATTAAAACGACTCTGATTCGATCAATATGTTCTGATTCAGTAAAATGACTCTGGTTGATCGATACGATCAATATGTACTGATTCAGTAAAATGACTCTGATTCGATCGATACAATCAATATGTACTGATTCAGTTAAAAGACTCTGATTCGATCGATACAATCAATATGTACTGATTCAGTAAAATTACTCTGATTCGATCAATATGATCGATACGATCAATATAATCGATACGATCAATATCTACTGATTCAGTAAAATGACGCTGATTCGATCGATACGATCAATATGTACTGATTCAGTAAAAGAACTCTGATTCGATCAATATGATCAATATGTACTGATTCAGTTCCTTGCCCCCATCCCACAGGTGGTGATCAACCCCAACTATGAGGTCGCCGAGTCGGACTACAGCAACAACATCATGAAGTGCAAGTGTCGATACGACGGCTACCGGATATGGACATACAACTGCCATATAGGTGGGTTCTGCCGTTGGTTGGGGACTTGGCCAACTACAAGAGATGATGGCTTTTACTGTGCAAATAGTTATCCTTACACCATCGGTTCCAAAACTGGGGCACGCGTACTCCGAGGGTTACGCAAAGTGGTTCAGGGGGTACGCAGGGAGAAACAAGAAAAAAAAAACAGGGGGGTACATAACTGGGCATTGAATGTCTGAAGGTACAGGACTGAATAAAGTTTGGGAACCACTGTCCTACATCATATGTACATCAGCGGCATTGTGGGTGATGTAGTCTGTGCTACACCAGGGGCATTGTGGGTAATGTAGTCTTTGTCTAATTGAAGGGTAGTTGGTGAAGGCTGTTGTCTTCCTCTGTTTCTGCAGGTGGATCGCTGAGCTCAGACATAGATGACAGCTTTCCTGGACTAATGACCAACCAGCTGTCGTCCAGGTAGAGGAAAAGGACTCGGACAACCTGAAGAAAAGATTGGAGAGAACATTCTGGCAGCGAGTCCCTTGAAATGAGCGGCGAACCTTTAGAAAACAAGAACACTCCCAACCACTAGGGGGACTCTCTACAATCTTTGCGGTGCTGAATCTGGAGAAACATGTTATCTGAGACGGCTTTACCCCCTTTGAACAATATGTGGACACAGACGACGTGAAATGGAGTGGATGTATGTATATGTATAGGTATGTGTGCGTGTTTATGACATGAAAATGGGTGCTAACTCGTATCTTAACTGCACTTTCCCTGGAGTTTTGTTGCCTTATTTAAGGAGAGTTAGTTGACCTCCTCTTCATCATAGGGGTCATCCTCTTGACCTCCTCTTCATCAAAGGGGTCATCCTCTCTGATCCAAGCAGTGTGATGGTAGACCTTTATGTAAATGTTGGCTCAGACCAAAGAAACATCTGGAAACATCTGGACATCCTCTTGACCTCCTCTTCATCAGAAGGGTCATCCTCTTGACCTCCTCTGATGAAGAGGAGGTCATCCTCTTTGATCTAACCAGTGTGATGAAGGTTTGGTTCCATGGCTCAGACCAAAGAAACATCTGGAAACATCTGGACATCCTCCCATCAACAGCCCCAGACACCAGGAAGCAAGCAGCAGGCTCGCCAGAGGGTACAGATGGCCCCGACCCAAGGGTGTGTGTGTGTGTGTGTGTGTGTGTGTGTGTGTGTGTGGTTGTGTGTCTTGCTGTGCCTCTTGGTGAGCTGCTGTGTGTGTGTGTGTGTGTGTGTGTGTGTGTGTGTGTGTGTGTGTGTGTGTGTGTGTGTGTGGTTGTGTGTCTTGCTGTGCCTCTTGGTGAGCTGCTGTGTGTGTGTGTGTGGAGGGGGAGATCATCTTATCCCTGGTCATGATAATGGCCTGTGACATGATAACCATCAGTCCGAGAACACTTTTAAAGATACACTCATATTTCTGCATTTGTTTGCCTCTCGTTGTACACAGCTTAAGCACTCATAATCGTCATTCTCTCCACAGCAGCCGCTAGGTTCAGCCTTCAGCCTTAGCTTTCTATTCATTTTGTTTCTTTTTTATCATTTCCTACAGCAAGCATGCCAAGTAACTTATTGACATCAGTCAGGGATTTTAAATATTTAGTTTCGTCCTCCTGTTCGGTCACAGGAGGCGAACAACCACGCCTTGTATGTACGCATTCTGTGGGACATCTATGAATCTGGTGCCCTCCGTTTTCGAGGGGGTCCCCGCTGCGACCAGTGAATGGTAGTGATGAATAGTGACACACAGCACGTATGAGTGTGTACGCTTGAATGGGACGCCGAATCACATGGTGCTTCATGTACTGTTTTCTGTAATAAAAGTGAAAATGTTTTGCATTCCTCTTTAATAGTACCCATGATCTGTCGGAGACCACGTACCATACTAACACACACACACACACACACGTGATCTAACAGCACACACACACACACACACGACACTAACACACAGGTTTACACGTCCTTTGAGGAACACATAGTTTTCAGAGCTATGGTTTGGTGCGGAGGGTTAACACTCGAACTCAAAAGGGTTCAAGGGAGGCTGATTAACACGGGCGTTAGGTCTCATCAACTCGACTACACAAAGGACCGTGAAAAAAAAGGAGCTTACGTGACAAACTTTTCCCTTTTCGATTTTGTTGTCGCCATACAGATCAGGATCAGAGTCCTTCTTCAGCGCGTCTGTCTCCATGGTTACAGTCCAATTGCTTTTCCATGGTGCTCAAGCTAATTCTTCTCATTAGTTCTTTTAATCAACAGTTGTTTATATTGACAAACTCAAGCTAATTCTTCTCATTAGTTCTTTTAATCAACAGTTGTTTATATTGACAAACTCAAGCTAATTCTTCTCATTAGTTCTTTTAATCAACAGTTGTTTATATTGACAAACTCAAGCTAATTCTTCTCATTAGCTCTTTTAATCAACAGTTGTTTGTATTGACAAACTCAAGCTAATTCTTCTCATTAGTTCTTTTAATCAACAGCTGTTTATTGACAAACTCAAGCTAATTCTTCTCATTAGTTCTTTTAATCAACAGTTGTTTATATTGACAAACTCAAGCTAATTCTTCTCATTAGTTCTTTTAATCAACAGTTGTTTATATTGACAAACTCAAGCTAATTCTTCTCATTAGTTCTTTTAATCAACAGTTGTTTGTATTGACAAACTCAAGCTAATTCTTCTCATTAGTTCTTTTAATCAACAGCTGTTTGTATTGACAAACTCAAGCTAATTCTTCTCATTAGTTCTTTTAATCAACAGCTGTTTATATTGACAAACTCAAGCTAATTCTTCTCATTAGTTCTTTTAATCAACAGTTGTTTATATTGACAAACCATGAACCTCAGAGTGAGAATCTGCATAGCGGTTTGTTTATGTAAACTAAGGGGTCTAACACAGATCCATGTTACATCTTTATGCAGAATGCAGAAGTTAATAAAGCTCTGGACTAGGAATATATAATACAGCAGTAGTGCTTTGCTGACATGAACAACTGTGGGCTTTTCCCACTGATATGACTAGATATTTACTTGTTAAATCCAGCATAATGTTATATTAGGATAAGGGCCGTGCAATAGAACAGTGTTAAACGTTGGTACATGTTTAATCAGCCAAACAGGACACATGGAACTCCTCTGCTGGTCACCCTGGAGCTGCTACACACACACACACACACAGACACACACACATGGAACTCCTCTGCTGGTCACCCTGGAGCCACACACACACACACACACACAGACACACACACACGGAACTCCTCTGCTGGTCACCCTGGAGCTACACACACACACACAGACACACACACATGGAACTCCTCTGCTGGTCACCCTGAAGCTACACACACACACACACACATGGAACTCCTCTGCTGGTCACCCTGGAGCTACACACACACACACACACATGGAACTCCTCTGCTGGTCACCCTGGAGCTACACACACACACACACACATGGAACTCCTCTGCTGGTCACCCTGGACCTCCACACACACACACACACATGGAACTCCTCTGCTGGTCACCCTGGAGCTACACACACACACACACACACACACACACACACACATGGAACTCCTCTGCTGGTCACCCTGGACCTCCACACACACACACACACATGGAACTCCTCTGCTGGTCACCCTGGAGCTGCTACACACACACACACACACACATGGAACTCCTCTGCTGGTCACCCTGGAGCTGCTACACACACACACACACATGGAACTCCTCTGCTGGTCACCCTGGACCTCCACACACACACACACACACCTTCACTGGCTCCCTGTCGCTGCTACTGATTTATTGGAATCCCGCTCTCTCAGCTATAGAACAGCCACTGGATCAGCACCTGCCTATTTAAATACCATAATTCAGCTCTATCCCCCCCCCCCCCCCCCCCCTCGATCACGCCACTCCTCCGTCTGTCGTATTTGTCTTCTCTCAGCAGCTCAGACTCCTTCTGTCTGTGGTGCCTCAGTGGTGGAATGATCTACCGTGTGCTGTCCGTTTCAGTGACATCCTTGGTATATAATCAATATGTATAAAGTATGTATAAATAATGAAACATTAAAATGTTTCAGTTGAAGGCATAGTTTATAAATATAGCAATAGTTTTCATGTTTGAAATAATTATCAATTTATTTATTATTATTATTTTACGGACACTTTAGTGTTGTGTCATGATTTCTAATGCTTGAGGCAAAAGTGACCAATATCCATAAAAAGTGTGTCCTTGTATTGTAAACACATAAGCCATTCAAAATGCAATACATTCTTTATTTTACTGTACAAAATACCACAACAATAAAAATACCTTGTTACACAAAACACTGAACAAAAATAGTTAGTGTTGCTTGAAGAGTCTAAGAAATACTGTCAAAACTGCGTTTGGGAATTAGGCAGTTCATCATTCTGCAAGTTGATTTGTTGGGTTTCCAGGGCAACCGGTTCAGGATGAGGGGAGGCCTGTGTGTTCTTTTGCACACTCAGGACCAGGATGTAACACTTTTAAGTACATACAGAAGCAGTATCAAGTAAATCCCATTTAAAATCTTGTTGAAATGAGCAAAAAAAGTATTAATAAATGTAGTGACTTTTTTCCCAAGTGAAATGATGCCTATATTTATATATATAAATATATATATATATATATAGGCGTTTTCTTTTTTTTAAGGTTTCAACGTTAAGCTAATTATGGTTTAAAAACAGAACAGGTCAGTTTGGCATGGCCATCATGGCATTCTGTTTTTACAGAAAAGACATAAAAAAAGGGTAATTAATTGTGGTTCTGAATAACCCATCAGCCAACTCCCTGATAGGCAGGGGATCTGAGAGGAGACATACATTTGGCAAGACTCTCATT
>NC_137926.1:1841356-1853856 GCF_963457725.1 Sprattus sprattus | reverse complement strand
AAGTAGCGAAGTCGACTCGGGAGAGGTGGAAAGAGAAGGATACTGAGAAAAACAGAGAAAAAAAGCTGTCAATCCACACAGTCCATTAAACTGCCAATTATATTTAGATAAAACACACAGGGGCTTGCTTCAGACGAACGCGAATTCATCAATGTCTAATTATGTCCTTTCAAGCTGTATCTTTACAAACCAGCCAATCTCTACCTTAGAAAGTGTGTTTCATGCAACGTAAAAACGATATCCAGGTAACCTTAGCATACCACACTAAACCCCAACGTCAAATGCTGCGTAACAGTTGCCACAAGCAACGCCATCCAGTCAAAAATAATCACTTAAATAATACAGGTCGTGGACGTCAACTGTAACATTATGCTAACGTTACCTCTTCTGGTCAACTTTCTGTTGATAGGCATCCAGCTCGTCCAGCACTGTATGGACAAAGACATTTTCTTGCTTCGGGAGGTAGCAGCCATCAATGCAGGGAAACGCCAGCGTGCCCAGAGAGTTGGATTCCTTAAAGTTAACAAAAACTCAAGCGTTAAAGATAGCTAATGACAGCGATGCTAGCTAGCGGGCTAGCATAACTCTGATGGACAGCTAACTTATGCTTAATATCTAGCAGACACATACACTCGTATAGTCTCACTAGCTAGTTAACAAACTGGGTGACATGAAAGCTTAATAGACTTAAGTTCACTATAACGTTAGGCCCCTACTTCTGCTTTAGCTAATGCAGAGACACAGTTACCAATGGTATGCAGTTGACAGTTAAGGTTAACTGTTTTCGTATCCATACTAGCGGCCAATTTAGCTGGCAAACAACAGACAAGCGATAACAAGCACGCTCTCCGGGTCGAGGACGTATTGACATTGACATCGTTTACTAATTTCAACCCAATCAAGCTAGCTATCTAGGCATCCTACCCAACATGTTCATCAGGCAGCTAACCTAGCATAACTCGCTATAGATACCAAGCTAGGAGTGGATCACTTTCGTTACGAACGCGGTGATCAAAAGAATCATAGACCATTTCAGCTAAAAGAGCTCAAGCCGTAGATGTCACTTCACCTGACAAAACACGCTTGGAGGTGAAAGTGTCGTTAACAAGAGTAGCACAACAGTCAGTAACGCGAAGTACTGCTTTTGCTCACGTTGGCTAGCTCAACTCAGAAGCGCTTTACTGTCTCTGACTATCCACAGTCCAGTAGCGCCATCTACAGCAAGAGACAAGTAGGACAGCTTGGTTAGTTATTCAAGGTTGGCATGGTGATTCATTTATATGCCCAGCTTCCATGTTTGGAGGGTGCGAATTGGTATCATGCATTCATTTACATGAGTGTCATAGAGTCTAGTCGTGTGTGACACAGTTTTATTGGTGTGTATAGGCTACATGTTGACAGTCAGTGCGCCTGTGTGTGTGTTATTAACTTCCATGGCCTACTACACTACAACCTTCACATGTCGCAATTGCACTACAGTGCCAGCAGGTGGCACTGTAGGCTACTCCATTTAGGCCTACTATGTGTTCAAACAGTTTATACATGTGTGGGTGTGAGTAAAGTTAGTCAGTCCATTCCACAGTGAATATGGAGTTTAAGGGGATTATTTTAAGTGAAATGCAAACAGTTATTATTGTTATACCCATATGCATCTAACTTGTATTATTCTATTTTTCTTTTTTCCCCACTTCTTTTTTGTCTGATTACATTCTCTAATTCTGGGTCTAAATTAAGGAAACCAGTGTTCTGAGACAAAGTCCGGGGAAATTTTCAATTCAGGCAGGTAAACACCTCCAAAACAGTGTAATGTTTGTATCTTTCTAAACGAAAAACTTGGACTGTCCCTGGAAACTGGACACCTTAGTCTAAATCGTCTGCATATGAGGGTCTCTGACTGATGCTCATTGCGGGTTTCCACACAGCAATTTAGCTTTAGAAGTGGAAGTAGAGAGTAGAAGTAGAGGCCAGTTCCGCTCCGCATCAGTCGGCTATTGCTTTGGATTCAATGGGAATTTTACCTCACAAATCAACCAAGGGAATGTGATGATGTGAAAACACTACTATAAGTATATTTCGAGGAGAAAGTAAGAGGAAAGAAATGTTCAAATAATGATTCTAATCAATGTGTTTGTATACTCCACTGATTTATTTTACATGAATGATCTGTGAAGGTTCAAGTATAACAACAAGGAATTAAAGATTTTCACAGTTTCAAAGTGTTTGGACTCATATTTGTCCAAAAGAAAAGTCCTCCTCTGCGATGATACATCACTCCTAGTGGCTGTGCCGCATTCCACCCTATTGTTTGGGCGTCTGCCGCTGCCGTACAATGTTTGAGCTTAAGAATGGGGGCAGGGTGATGTTCCCTTCCAAGAGATTGTAGGCCATTTCACTACGCTGTTTGGGTTAACGTGAGGGCAACACTCCACCTCATCTAGTGCTACACACACACACACACACACACACACACACACACACACACACACACACACACACACACACACACACACAGCAACACTCCACCTCATCTAGTGCTACACACACACACACACACACACACACACACACAGCAACACTCCACCTCATCTAGTGCTACAAACACACACACATACACACATACACAGCAACACTCCACCTCATCTAGTGCTACACACACACACACACACACACACAAACACACAGCAACACTCCACCTCATCTAGTGCTACAAACACACACACATACACAGCAACACTCCACCTCATCTAGTGCTACACACACACACACACACACACACACACACACACACAGCAACACTCCACCTCATCTAGTGCTACGGTAGTGACCGTCTCTTCTCTGTACTCACAGTCCACAGAGAGCTTTTAATGAGCATATTAAGTTAACTACATATAAAAAAACTAGAATACACAGACATACAATACCAACATCATGGTGTTACGCTTCATGCAGTCATCATGTGTGGCTCCTGGGTCTGGGCCACTTAGGGTTATACTGCTGCATTAAACTGGCAAACAAATTAAACCTGAAAGTATTAGTTTTATAGTTTATGTAAAAGCCACTTTGTGTACCTCTACTGGACTGTGCTGATACCTGATGTGCTGATGATTAATACCCAGGTGTGTGTGTCTGTGTTGGTGTGTGTGTGTGTTTGTGTGTGTGTCTGTGTGTGTGTGTGTGTGTCTGTGTGTGTCTGCGTGAGTGTCTGCGTGTGTGTGTGTGTGTCTGTGTGTGTTTCTGTGTGTGTGTTTCTGTGTGTGTGTGTGTGTGTGTGTTTGTGTGTGTCCCACCTGCGACAAGACCTGTGGATCCAAATAGGACTATACAGCCACCAGAGATCTCATCGTTGAGTGTCAGAGGTAGACGTCATCATCGGCCTTGATGGACAACTGCAAGTAAGTGCCTGTGTGAGATTAATCTGCATAATCCATTCACTTGGGAACTAGGCAAATAGGTAGAAGTCCATGAGCATTAGTGAACCCTTACTGGAGTTATGACACAGGAAGTATCTTCTGCTGTGCGCTTGGCATTTCTCATCACCAGTGGGGGGACGTTCACAAGGGTATACTGAGTGCCAGTTTGGATGCATATTTATTGAACTTACAGTGTAAAACCTATAGTCCATTCATTGAAAAGGGCAGAGTGTGTTACCGACGCATTGACTGTTGAGATGTGTGACCCAACAGCCTTGTTGTGACTAGCACCTCACCTCCCCTGTTCAAGGCTGGGTTGGAACAGGGTTGTGCTTTGTGATGCTCTCTGCTATTCACATATATATTTAAAAAAAAAAAAAGCACAGAAGCACAGAGTAATTAGAAATCTTCATTATACGTATCTTCATTTACGCAGTGTTTCACAGAGAGGGAATGTGCACTATCTATGTGAATAAGCAAGTCTTGTGTGACCTTTTTTTTTTTATCTATTCCTCCCCAGTCTAGACTGAACATGAGACTATACCAACCGAGGGGTCTGGACCTTGGCTGAGATCCTCTTCTTCAAACTCTGTGAACTAAAAGGCAATCCACAGGGGAATGTAAGATAGGCAGTAGAGGCATACTTAACTGTTTTCAGATGTATTCATTTTAGTTACTGACAAAGTAACACACTCCCTGCTCTGCCTGATCAGTCACAAGTCTTGACAATCTGTATCAATGTGATTCACTGGAAGAGCTGTCCAGTGCAGATTTAACGACAATTTCCTCGAAGCTTGTAGTGTTTTTAATAGCCCTACATGCCAACACAGTATGACCAAAGTATTAACTGTCATCACAATAAACAACAATAAACAGTGGGGCGTCATGGTCCACTGCGATGTTCTGCATTGTAGTATTTCGAAAGATACACAATTGTATTTCTAAAACTTTCAGGATGGATGAAACAAACGGTAATTAATTACCACCGATTGAAATGAAAGGCTTACCACACGGCACCGATATGGTAAGCCTTCTTTGCAGTATAGGCAAGGCTTCTTTGGTGCAACAATACATGATGCAGTATAGATACCTTGAGCTTTATTAAACATTTCCCTCGGAAGTTACTTTTATCTCACTTGATTGTTTTTTAACTCGAGTAGGCAAGAGGGAAAGAAAAACAACATTTCATTGTATCCACATATATCGTTAAAATCTTTGAAAGCATGCCATCGTAGTAGCCTAACGGAGTGGGGAGACCTATTTAGTCTTTAGTGAATGGCGGAAGAACACTCTTCATCAGTAATGTTGTTTTGAGATGGAGCTAACCCACTTGTAATATTTCCCCACCCCTACTCGGCTTGTCTCTATTATGAAGTCAATAGATGGATGTGTACTTTAACCAATCCGAATCCTTTCGTTGGAATCCAAGCCTCACTGACAAATTGACAGAGCTACATAACCAATGGAGCTAAAAAACGTAAAGATTACATTACGAACGACACAACTGACACATTTTTTAACGAATCCCTGTGCCATGTTTGTACTGGGCTACAAACTCCATCTCTGTTTGTTTCCAATCAGAAACGCGAGGGCGGGACTGAGGGCAAGAAAGTGTCGCGTTGCGTGCACTCATGCTAGGTTGATTGTAGTGTGAGAGGCCGTCGTCTACTGGTGTAACTCGGCGACAGGGAGGAAAATACTGTTTAAAATCGATTTTTACATCTTCAAGGGAAAATCGACTTTATCGTGAACTATTTGTCCGGTAATTTTGCACACAAACTGTCGTTTACAGACAGGGTGAGTTACATCAAAACGCCAAATGGAGAACTGGCTGCAAACATGTTTCAAACCTGTTTATTTTTCTGTCAAACAAAGTAGCCAGGCTGCTAGCGGTTTTCGGAAATGAATCCTTCATGCAAACAATAATGGTTCGAGCCATAGGAAATATTCTAACATTTATGGAATGTTCGAGTGATGGCCACACGGCTATAACTGGTATTTTAGGTGGATTGCAAAGTAATATCGTTAAATGTTGTGTTTGGGGGGCGGTAAGATATTCACGTCCCGGGTTTGTTTCATTGTAGCATTGTAGCATCAGGAGTATCTGCGGAATCCGTGTACACAGAATCCTGGGACATAAAAGAACATCGGACTATGCAACAGTGAGCAGCACCTGACCCTTTCCAACCCTTTATTCCAGTGGCTCCAGGTAAGGGTTTGGCTCCAATCGTAGGTAAATCGGACGCTTTATTTTTACATCCTAGCCTGTTGTTTGGGGCTGGCTACCTAATGCTCTCCAGGAACGGCTTGGCCTATTTCGTATGCATGGCTAAATTCTTACCGGAGATAATTAGTCCGAGGTTTTGTTGTTTTATTCTTAGATAGCACCCTATTAAGCCATTTGTTTCCCGTATCACTTGTTGTAGTCGAACATGCAGGTTTTCTAAAGAATGGAAATGCAAGAGCTTCAAACTTCTAAGGTTATGATTTCTGCTCGTACTCTGATTTTTTTTTTTCCTTCTTTTGATGCTAACGTGAACATCGAGCTATTTCATGTTTGTAGGATTGAACGATTGCCAACATAGATAATGCGTCATGCTGGAAACAACATATAGACTGGAGGTCCCTGAATTAGTCGAAGAACTGTCTTGCCCGGCAGCCACCAAATGAACATTTGCCTAAAGAGCTTAATTAGCCGGGATTGTGATGAGGCGGTAAACAGTAGCATGATAAAAAAGTCCCATGCTTGCTTGGAAATGGCGGGGCGGTGGTAGCTGGACAAAATAAACAGTTTGAAAGCTTCTGCACATCGGTGTTACTTTGTGGCACTCCGCTAATGGGTCGATAGCCTAGGAGGGAGTTGTTATAAGTCAAGTAAGTATCGAGCGAATGGCTGCGTATCCACATGCTTGCACCTATTGTTTACTTGCAGAAACTTTGTAGCGTAAACATATTGGCAACCTGTGAACAACCGAGGCTAGTGATATTAAACTGTAACAATATTTGTACATTATAATTAGCATACTTACAGTAGCGTGGGCAGAGGTCTTATTGGAAAACGGTTGAAATAAGGAATGTCAGTTATTATATCCTTTTTGATTCAGGCCCTTTGAAGGCTGATGTTGGCTTGTTGTGGTCTTTTTGGTTTTCTATGGATTGAAAAGTTTCGACTTACATGTGTATTGAGAAGTGAGATGAAGACTTAAGTGTGTATTAGGAAGTGAGATGAAGGCATGTGGGTTGCCTAATATATATCTTCTCTGTCCCTTCATGAGGTTCCTGTCATCACAGATTTTCTTTTTTTCCCCTCCTAGGTGACCCCACGCCCCCCCCCCCCAATCTTCCTGCGTGTTTCTCCCGGGTCCCCCGTTCCACTCCACCTAACCCCTCCCCCTCCCTCCCCACACACACACACACACACACACACACACACACACACACCTTCACAGGACTGCTTACACAACAGCCACCCCCCCCTCTCTTAACACACACATACGGGGCTCAAAACTAAAAAAAAGAAAAAATAACACACTCCACGCCTACTCCCCTCAGCCCCCCTCTGAGTTCACCCACGACTCCTTACCCACTGGGGGGCTGACTATTCTCACGCACACACACACACACACACACACACACACACACACACACACACACAGGGACGCAAAACAAACAATCAAGAGAAGGAACAACACACGGCCAAGTCACTTGCCCTTTCTACGCCTCCCACCTGATTTACCCAGCCTCCCCTCCTCCTCCTCCTCCTCCTCTTCAGTCATGTCCTCCATCTTACCTTTCACCCCGCCGGTGGTGAAGCGTCTCCTCGGCTGGAAGAAGTCGGCCAGCTCCGGGGGTGCCGGAGGCGGGGGTAGCGGCAGTGAGCAGAACGGCCAGGAGGAGAAGTGGTGTGAGAAGGCCGTCAAGAGTCTGGTGAAGAAGCTGAAGAAGACCGGCCAGCTGGACGAGCTGGAGAAGGCCATCACCACGCAGAACTGCAACACCAAGTGTGTCACCATACCCAGGTAGATGCCCTGCAGGGACCGTGTGTGTGTGTGTGCAGTCTGTGTGTGTGTGTGTGTGTGTGCAGCCAGTGTTTGGTGTTTGTTTGTGTGTGTGCAGTCTGTGTTTGGTGTGTGTGTGTGTGTGTGTGTGTGTGCTCGCAGTCTGTGTGTGTGTGTGTGTGTGTGTGTGTGTGTGTGTGCAGTCTGTGTATGTGCGCACGCGCATATGTATTTGTGCACTGTGTATGGTGGTTGTGTGTGTGTGCACTGTGTAGTGTGTGTGTGTGGTGGTGGGGGGGGTTGACCTGTGTCTCATGTCTCCCTAAACCCCTTGTCCATAAAGCCATTGTGACTGCACTGACACACACGCAGCTAACTGTGAGCTCATGAGGACATTGCAAGCTTTCCCTCCACCCCCAACACTTCCAGCCCATCCTGTCAATGTTGGGGGTTAGGGTTCAGGTTCAACCCGAGGGTATCAATGTTGGGGGTACGGGTTCAGGTTCAACCCGAGGGTATCAATGTTGGGGGTTAGGGTTCGACCCGAGGGTGGCAATGTTGGGGGTACGGGTTCGACCCGAGGGTGGCAATGTTGGGGGTTAGGGTTCGTGTTCGACCCGAGGGTGGTGATGTTGGGGGTTCAGGTTCGACCCGAGGGGTTCAATGTTGGGGGTTCGTGTTCGACCCGAGGGTGGCAATGTTGGGGGTTCAGGTTCGACCCGAGGGTGGCAATGTTGGGGGTTCGGGTTCTACCCGAGGGGTTCAGCTCCGGCCACTGGGGTTTGGTTTGTCTCCTGCGCCATCAGGTTACTCATGGTTGCCTGTTGACACGCGTCCGCACGTACACACAGATCTGTGATTGGATTCTAAGATCTCTGGTCTGTCAGGATTCTGGGGTCACTGGAGAGGTCAGCAGGTTCTGTAGAGGTCAGCAGGTTCTGTAGAGGTCAGCAGGTTCTGTAGTTCTGTTTGGCTTAACCCTGGACTGAGACTGACATTTTGAAGCCTAGGAGTTTCCATGGTGATGAGTTTATACCCTACTCTGTACTTGAGGAAGGTCCTCAATCACTATGGGCGTCAGGGCTGAGTGTCCTTAAGCTTTGTTGTCGTTGACGTTGTTCTCCTACGCTGCTAGACTGAGAAGTTAGGTTCCAGTGGCCATGGCACTATGCTACTGAGGACACGCAGCCCAGGTCTCCACCCTCAGACGAGATGAGATGAGATGAGATGAGGGGGCCACTGGGTTTCTGAGATGAGAGGGGCACTGGGTTTCTGAGATGAGAGGGGCACTGGGTTTCTGAGATGAGGGGGCCACTGGGTTTCTGAGATGAGAGGGGCACTGGGTTTCTGAGATGAGAGGGGCACTGGGTTTCTGAGATGAGATGGGCACTGGGTTTCTGAGATGAGATGGGCACTGGGTTTCACAGGTCTCCACCTTGAGATGAGATGAGATGAGATGAGAGGGGCACTGTGGTGCTGTGTTTCTGAGATGAGATGAGATGAGATGAGATGGGCACTGTGAGATGGGCACATGAGGGTTTCTGAGATGAGCTGGGCACATGAGGGTTTCAGAGATGAGCTGGGCACATGAGGGTTTCTGAGATGAGCTGGGCACATGAGGGTTTCAGAGATGAGCTGGGCACATGAGGGTTTCAGAGATGAGCTGGGCACATGAGGGTTTCAGAGATGAGCTGGGCACATGAGGGTTTCTGAGATGAGCTGGGCACATGAGGGTTTCAGAGATGAGCTGGGCACATGAGGGTTTCTGAGATGAGCTGGGCACATGAGGGTTTCAGAGATGAGCTGGGCACATGAGGGTTTCTGAGATGAGCTGGGCACATGAGGGTTTCAGAGATGAGCTGGGCACATGAGGGTTTCAGAGATGAGCTGGGCACATGAGGGTTTCTGAGATGAGCTGGGCACATGAGGGTTTCAGAGATGAGCTGGGCACATGAGGGTTTCTGAGATGAGCTGGGCACATGAGGGTTTCTGAGATGAGCTGGGCACATGAGGGTTTCAGAGATGAGCTGGGCACATGAGGGTTTCTGAGATGAGCTGGGCACATGAGGGTTTCAGAGATGAGCTGGGCACATGAGGGTTTCAGAGATGAGCTGGGCACATGAGGGTTTCAGAGATGAGCTGGGCACATGAGGGTTTCTGAGATGAGCTGGGCACATGAGGGTTTCTGAGATGAGCTGGGCACATGAGGGTTTCTGAGATGAGCTGGGCACATGAGGGTTTCAGAGATGAGCTGGGCACATGAGGGTTTCAGGGTTTCTGTGGCTTTTCTGGCCAGATCTGCGCTGCAGAAATGAAACCTCCTTTAGGGGAACTGGGCCCTACACCCTCAGCTGGCCAACGCTTGGAGGAGAGGAAGGCCTTGGGTGCTCAAGGAATGCGTGTGCCAGTGAGCATGCATGCATACACACACGCATACTTGCACCCGCGCAACCCTGGCCGGTGTCCTCATCTAACCGAGCATCTCGTCGAAGGACAGACTGCCCGTTAAGACTCTGCCATTGCCCTCACTGGTGGGAATCACCGCAACAAATCATATGTGGAACTTGGGAATGATGACGTCGCATTCACCTGTTTTATGGTTTTCTGGCCGTCGCCTCAATCATTTATTATTTAATAATGGGATTCAGCTTTTAAATGGGTGTGGATTTCTCAGGTTCCTGATCAGTATTTGGAATATAATAAATGCTGGTTCGAAGCGCACTGGAACATTCAACCTTCACTAAAACCAGATGCTGTCTGTCAACACCTCATCTTGCTCATCTTGCTCAAGCCAGAACCATGAGACGCAGCGTAACCTAGAAACCCTAAAGTACGCATGCACACACACACACACACACACACACACAAATGCGCACACACACACACATATTGGCCATTTTACATTCGAAACACAACTTATTCTTTTTTTTTTTTTTTTCATAGTCGGCACACATTCGTGCTAGGAAACAGTTGGGAAGTACTAGTCACAATGGCATTTAATGATGGGTCAAGTTGCGTTTGTTTACATCATCCATACTGTAGCCTCGATCTTCCAATGAGCATGCGTTTTCGGTATCGGTAACCTCAAATAAGGTGTGTGTGTGTGTGTGTGTGTGTGTGTGTGTGTGTGTGTGTGTGTGTGTGTGTGTGTGTGTGTGTGTGTGTGTGTGTGTGTGTGTGTGTGTGTGTGTGTGTGTGTGTGTGTGTGTACCCATGATTGAGATGTACTCAAACAGGGTCAGGACAGGCTGAGGCTCTCCTCTGGTCTTGTCGTGTCTAGTCTAGGTCATCTTCTCTGGGCTGATCTGGAAGGGTGGGAAAGTTTTCAGCGAACACGCGCTCGCTCTCCGCCTAATCAGGCAGGCAACCTTGGATGACACGGAGAATGACGGAATTGATGATTGTTTCCCATGTTTTGTAATAACTACTTGAAATGCCTCAAAACATTCTGTCCCAGTTCCTAGTCTGGTTTCTCCCACACCTCCACCAGGGTCTCATCCAGTGCGTAGAATAGACCCCCACGGCTGCAAACCAAACGCTGTTAGCGTAAGGACTTGAGCTTCCAATGCAAGCCAAACTAAATATGCCTGACAAACATGTATGAAGGGGAAAATGTAGGCATTATCAAAAGGCATTGGACCTCATTCTGGAACATTTTCTTAAGTGTCTTCTTAAAATATCTTCTTATGAACTTCTTATGAAGTTTTTTGTGTTGAATTAATGAACGAGGGGGAATGTTTTCCTTAGCTGCCAAAGTGTTGTTAGCTGTGCTGTGCTCCCCCAAATGAGGTCACTGATTCTTAAATTGAACACACATTCTCGTACACTTGAATTTGCATACATAAACGCCCCGCCAGCTCCTTATAAGGGAAGTGAACACCGGTGGTTCAAGGTTTTATGTAACATGCAACATCATACTAGATAGATGAGCAGTGGAATGATTCTCCGCTGGCTTTTACAATATAATATTATTATTATTTTTAGGTCCAGAATTATTGTTATTATTTTTATTATTTAAATCCGAGGATATCTGTAGAATGGTTTTGATCCAATGTTTTCCTCACAAATTCAGCTCTTAAGAACATGGGCATACTCCGATCTGGCCTATCCACGACTGCTTTTCCGCATTCTTAAATCCTGTTCTTAGCGAAGAACAAATCCCAGATGGGAAACCATTCAGGAATGCCAGGATTGTCCCGGAAACTTCGTCAATGCTTTCCGGAATGAGGTCCATTGTTCTTTTTTTGTTATTGCTTCTATAATTTTTTAAATGTCACCATTAATAGAAGTATAAAATAATAGCAGTCAATTTAGGCTGGATCTAGGATTCTGTAAGACTGTGCCCTAAAATAATTCCATTTGGTGTGGTCAATGAGATGACTTGACCTTGCGTCCTGACCAAGGGCGTAGCCACGTGGTGGCCAGGGGGGGCCACGGCCACCATTGGTCAGAGAATGGCCACCCTGCAGGCCCCCCAACCTCACAGCACGGGAAAAAAAAAATAACATGGGATTATCAATATGACATCATTAGTGTCCATAAGAAGGTTCAATCCATTGTTTATGGATAGATGAGCCGTTAGAAAACTGCTGCTCTGAGTGATACAGAGTGTGAGTTTTAAAATGGTAGTTTTTGACAATCAAATGCCCCCCCAAATAAAAGACTGGCCAGAGCTGGCCCCCCCCCAGAAATAATGTCCTGGCTTCGCCCCTGGCCCTGACCATACTATGGAATCTGGGTGGTGGGGTAGATCTCATTAAATGGACTGTTGCCTGATTGAGGAATATAATCCCCACATGTTCAATAGAAAGCCATGTCCTCTGAAGGTGTTGATCAGGGTTACTGTGTCCGCGCTGTGTGGAGAGATACTGTCAAACCCATCTGAGTAGGTACAGTACAGTCCAGTCCTGAGTCGATGTGCGTCACAAATAGATCTTCAAGATTTTCAGAACAGTCTTGCTTGATGACGTGTACCAGTAGGTGTGGCGTCACAAGACTAGTGAAGGCATCATAGAGCGTAATGGCATCGTAGAGCGTAATGGCATCATAGAGCGTAATGGCCAGTAGGTGTGGCGTCACAAGACTAGTGAAG
>NC_137926.1:1831356-1836356 GCF_963457725.1 Sprattus sprattus | reverse complement strand
AGCGGTAAATTTGTTTTGAACATTTGCAAATGGTTCCATCATTGTAATTTTCAGTATTTTCTTCAGTGTTCTAACCATTTTGTTGAAATTGATGCACTAAGCTGCCGGTGCCAGCCACACACACACACACACACACACATACACACACACACACACACACACACACACACTTCATCAGGAGGTGTGTTTGGTGCTAGCCTCACGCACGCACACACACACACACTACATCAGGAGGTGTGTTTTTGGTTCCAGCCTCACACACACACACACACACACACACACACACACACACACACACACACACACACTACATCAGGAGGTGTCTCCTGAAGGGCCTCTCTGAGAGTGCTGTCCATGACGCTGGAGTCTAGTTTTAACTTCCCAAACCTGGTAGAGGACATTACCGCCCTCTATGGGTGACTATGTTTGTCTCAATGAGGCAAAGGATTATGGGACCTCCCCTCATCCTCCAAACTCCTGGTATGTTACTAAAGTCTAGGTATGTTACCGATGTGTTATCAAATGTCAATAGCCAGCATCTCAGAAGGACGGAGCACAGAGCAGTGTCCTTCAGGCCGTGGGCTGCAAGGCAAGCAGTAGTCATGCTACTACTCACCACTGCAAAAACAAGTGTACTATCTACACCAGTTCTGTCCATCTACTCTCAACTGGAAGGTATACAGAGAGCTAGTATGCGTCTCACATTAGACTAGTGTGCTATCTGAAGCGGTTAAGAGTGTGGAGTACTGATTGTGACAACATCTCTAAGAGTGTGGAGTACTGATTGTGACATCATCTCTAAGAATGTGGAGTACTGATTGTGACATCATCATCCCTAAGAGTATGGAATAGTGATTGGCACATCTGCTCGCTGTGCCACCACAAGGCTCAAATGTGACCCAGTAGTAGTACGTGACCATGCCCAGTAGGGGTGGGTATCGCCAACCACCTCGCGATACGATACGCATCCCGATACAGGGGTCGCGATACGATATGTATCGCGATACATGCGATACGTACGTATACGATACGTATCCCGATATTTTAGGCTTATAACAAAAAAAAATTGCCTGTAACTCCTTGACAGTACATCATAACATATTTCTCACCTCATGTGGATTCTACAGAAACTCTGCTTTCAAATTATACCATCAACTGGATGATGGGCAAAGTATGCAGGCAGGCACATGAACCAAGTAGACGCTGTACAAAGAAACAGACAAAAAAAAAAAAAAAAGAAAAATTTTTTTTTTTTTTTTTTTTTTTCTTTGCACGTGAAGTATCGATACTGACGCCTCCATATCGATACACATATCTTAAAGAGGCCCGCGACGATGTATCCCCGTATCGATATTTTGAACACACCCCTAATGCCCAGTAGTAGTAGTGAGTGATGCCATGCCCAGTAGTAGTAGTAGTAGTAGTGAGTGATGCCATGCCATCTAGATGGCCTTCTCTGACACAAGAAGTGCTCAGTATGTGTAAGTAGTTTACCATGTCCGTATTAGTCATACTTACTTAATTAGTATACACGTAACAACATTAAATGGGGTTTGAACTGCATGGAGTTGGGTGTAGGCCTGTTGAAAAGGGGAGAAGGGTGGTGTTGATGGATGTTTATAGGCTCTGTGTCTGTGTGTGTGTGTGTGTGTGTGTGTGTGTAGGCTGGCACTCGCACTCTGAGCGCTTGAATCCCAACTGGGCATTTCACTGTGGACTCACAGCAGAGGGGCCTTATGTCAACAACAGGAAATAGTCTTTCTTTTGTTTTGGTTCTCTCCTCAGGAACATTAGAATAACTCTCGGCCACTGCTTTATTGTGTGTGTGTGTGTGTGTGTGTGTGTGCGCGCGCATAACAGATTTGTTTTTAATTTTCTCCCATGGCAGCAGACTGTTTGTGAGGGGTCTAGAATGTTGACTTTAGTGTGTGTGTGTGTTGTGAGGGGTCTATAAGGTTGACTTTAGTGTGTGTGTGTGTGTGTGTGTGTGTGTGTTGAGGGATCTGGAAGGTTGACTTTTTAGAGTGTGTGTGTGTGTTGTGAGGGATCTAGAAGGTTGACTTTAGTGTGTGTGTGTGTGTGTGTGTGTGTGTGTGTGTTTTGAGCGATCTGGAAGGTTGACTTTTTAGAGTGTGTGTGTGTGTGTGTTGTGAGGGGTCTAGAAGGTTGACTTTATTGTGCACATCCGGTCGGTTGGTCCTGCCTTCCACCCAGGTTTGGCATGGCATCAGAGAGCCAGTGATCACAATACCAGAGAATCAGAAAGAAACATCAAGAGGTCTGAACCACACACACACACACACACACACACACACACACACACTCTAGAACCCCTCCTGTTTCACACTACCAAAGCTCTACATTCTCTCTACAGCTCTCTCATTGTTTAAGATCAGTTGACATAACTTTTCCACCAGTGCCAGTGTCTTAACAACCACTTCAACACACACACACACACACACACACACACACACACCCAAGCGACTGTAGAGGCAGCTGGCGTTGTGCTGTTGTGTTTCTGCGGAGTAAGTCCTCACTGGTCCCGTCACGTTTAAGAGAGGTCAGAACAAGAGACACACACACACACACACACACACTCTTACTGGTCAAGTCCCGTTTCAGAGAGGCAGCTGGCGTTGTGCTGTTGTTGTGTTTCTACGGAGTAAGTCCTCACTTGTCCTGTCACGTTTAAGAGAGGTTCTTTCCACCAGGGGGCAGACTTTCATTCATCACATCCCACCGTCTGTCACGTCACACCATGACCTCATGTCCTCCCTCTGTCCATGTTTCTTTCAAGAATCTCCGTCCGCGGAGGCCATCTTGTCTCGTCACACTGTCCTCTGTGCGGCTGTGGTTTGTTGGCGTGGTAACACTTGAAAGAGAAACAGCATCCTCCTCTCCGTCATGTCCAGTTTTGTGTTTCTTGCATGTTCTTCAGACCGTGTGTGTGTGTGTGTGTCCTGAGTCAGTCAGTGTGGAGTTGAAGTGTGTGACGTTTCTGAAACATGGAGACAAATCCCCCCCCCCCCCCCCCCCTGTAGTTTAGATGCATGAGATGAGATGACACCAGACAGTCATAAGACCTCATCAGTGTCACAAATGACTTTCAGTTTGTTTCCATCTCACACTCTTACGGTCCTGTGTAAATGTTTCTCCATTCCAGTTGCTTCTTTTATCGGAGGTGTGTGTGCGTGGGTGTGGGTGTGTGTGTGTGTGTGCGCGAGTGTGTGTGTGGGCGTGCGTGTGTTTGTGGTGTGGTATGGTCCATATACTACTCGACCTCTGCCAATGTCAGCACCTCCCATAAAAGAAGTGTGGACCCCCTTGTCCCCCCCCCCCCTCCTCCCCCATGCTATTTCATCATGGTATTTTTGAATGATTCATGCCCCATGTTTATCATCTTTTGTTTCTTTGTGTTCTTTTCTGTTCTTTGTTTACTTTCTGTGCACAGCAATTGCTCTGACATGTGGGGGCTGAGCTCGCCCAATACGATAGAACAGTGGGAAACGTCAGGCCTTTACAGCTACCCTGACCAGACCAGGTGAATATCCCGCTCCGCTCCCTCCTCCCTCTCCGGGCCGGCCGGGGGGCGCACGCTGATGACATCACACGGGATGGGGAAGTGATGGTGGTGGTGGTGGTGGGGGCGGTGGTGGTGGTGGTGGGGGTCGGGTGGAACTTGGGGCCTTTCTGCTGTCTCATCTTTCTCTCATCCTAGCTTGCTCTCTGCTATGCTTTCCTTTCAGCCAGTCTTTCCTCTCCTCTCTCTTTCTCGCTGCCACTCTCTCTCTCTCTCTGCCTTTCTCTCTCTCTCTCTCTCTCTCTCTGCCTCTCTCTCTCTCTCTGCCTCTCTCTCTCTCTCTCTCTCTCTCTCTCTCTCTCTCTCTCTCTCTCTCTCTTTCATGTTCTTTTGGTCTTTGTATGTCTTCCTTTTTCTTTTGTTCTTTCTGCCTGCCTGCCTGTCTCTCTCTCTCTCTCTCTCTCTCTTTTTTTCTTTCTTTCTTTCCCTCTCTCTCTCCTGGTTAGTTAACATTGAACATTGCTAACAGTCTGACTGATCTCTAGTCTGTTTTACTAATGTAATGTAATCTAATCTAATCTAGATCTCCCAGTCTTCTCCTAAGCCACACATGAATGTATGTGTAGACCAGATGAAGACCACTATAAACTAGTCTTTAACATGCTGAATGTAGTCTAGATGAAGACCACTATAAACTAGTCTTTAACATGCTGAATGTAGTCTAGATGAAGACCACTATTAACTAGTCTTTAACATGCTGAATGTAGTCTAGAGTGTACAGTGCAGTGTTTGTGAGGGCCCTCTTGAGTATAGTCTAGAGTTTAGTGCAGTGCAGTGCAGTGTAGAGTGTGTGTGTGTGTGTGTCTGTGTGTGAGGGCCCTCTGCGGTTGGCTACCCGTGTCATGTGTTCAGGAGTGTTTCAGGATGTCTCCTACTCTTTCTTCCTGAAGTCTAAACATGCCACCCCTCCCTCTCTCCATTCATGCTGTCCTCCCCTCTGCTCACACGGCACGCTCCTCCTCTCCTCCTCTCCTCCTCTCCTCCTGTGTGCCGCCTCTCTCTCTCTCTCTCTCTCTCTCTCTCTCTCTCTCTCTCTCTCTCGTTCCCCTCTGTCCTTCCTTCTCCATTCTCTGCCCCTCTTCTCTTCTCTCTCACTTTACTTCCTCATTCTCCTCACCTTTCCTCCATCTTTCCATCCCCCCCTTCTATCTCCCCTGTCTCTCTCATGTCTCCTTTCCTCCTCTCCTCTCGTCCTTTCTTCTCCTTATCCCCCTCTCCTTTCCTCCTCTCCTCTCGTCCTTTCTTCTCCTTATCCTCCTCTCCTCTCGTCCTTTCTTCTCCTTATCCTCCTCTCCTCTCGTCCTTTCTTCTCCTTTCCTCCTCTCCTCTCGTCCTTTCTTCTCCTTATCCTCCTCTCCTCTCGTCCTTTCTTCTCCTTATCCTCCTCTCCTCTCGTCCTTTCTTCTCCTTTCCTCCTCTC
>NC_137926.1:1821356-1823856 GCF_963457725.1 Sprattus sprattus | reverse complement strand
CACTGCCCCCACATTCTTTAGGAGCACACACACACACACACACACACACACACACACACACACACACACACACACACACACACACACACACACACACACACACACACTATCCTTCCCTCAGAACCTTTTCCCTCCCCTGAGAGGTCCTTCAATCAAGGGAAAACTGAAAGCCCACCTAAGCCCCATGTTGAACAAAGTTGGCTGTGTTTCATTTAATTTGCAATTGGAAAGAACACTTCAAAACGAGAGACTGCTTAAACGGGGAGAGTAGTGCAAATTCTTTTCTTTTCATTTTTTTTTAGTGTGTGCTTGTTCTCCAACTTCCTACTAACTGTGAGCTAGCCGTCAGTCATTCTTTACTTGTTGTGGCAGTGGCGAGACGACTTATTTCATTTTTTTATTATTATTATTATTTTTTTTTTTCTTCTGCGAAATCTTCATTCCTGCTCTTCCCCCGCCCCGGACGTTGTCTTTATTTGATCTTTGGTGATCTTATTACACTCGCGATTGTACTTAAAGTGCATCTAGTGAGAGATGACAAAAGATGATTTTGACATGGCCTCCACCGCCGCGAGATGATGCGGTTGCCATGCCAACACTGGGGATCATCCTGCCCACATCATTTTGACTGGGGATGGAAAAAGGATACCAAATCGATCTGTGAGCGGACCAGACATATATGCATATATATATGTGTATATAGCATTTTATTTGACTTTTTTTCAATAAAAAAAAACTTGTTTTTTGGCAAAGCATTTAACAGTTGGTGAGCTTGTTCTCCTATTAGAGAGATGTATGGGTAGGACGTGTACTTCAGGCGATAAGCTTTTCAGGCGTGTTGCATATGCAGACTTCATAAATACACTAATAAAAGTTTTAATTCTCATGGTCACACTGGTCTTTGTCCTGTTCTTCACACACACACACACACACTCACACCTGGGTGGTTAAGTCTTCTGAAAGCGCTACAGTTGTTGTTAGCTATAGAGCTAATGGCCTAGCGTCCACATCAGTAAATATGTTAGAACTGCGCAGTTTCAATGGAGAGGGCTTCTATTGCCTATATACATGTCCCTTCCTAGATTGTCTTATGATGTTGGTCTCTTATTTTATAAAGGTTCTTGCCCTTCAAGGTACAATAATTGTGATATTTTGTGTCTTACTCTTTAAACGGTCCATACACAAAGGGTATCCCGGTATTTGAGCGCGTTCCTGTCATTTCAGTTCATAAAGCGAGTTCAGTTCTTCTTGCTAAGGAAAGTTTAGTAAAATAATGGCTTGTTGATCGTTGTGGTGTTCTGAAGAAAAGGGTTCCGGTCTTGCTCCCTGCCTGTTGGTTTTCCCCAGACCGGGGAAATGTAGAAAAAAAACACCAGACACAATCAAAAATGTTCACTTGATTTTCTCTGTGCCCTCAAGATTACTGCCCAATGGCGGCCGTAGCAACATTTCATATATGGAAGTGAACGCTTGGAACAATACAGTGTGAATAATTACTAATCAAGGCTACATACTTAGTTTAAATCATATGCAAATTGCAAACTGGGCCTGATTTAAGCAGTAATTTCTCAACATCGATTTCTCGTGTAGATCGTGGTGCCAAGGGACGATTCTTTGTTCTGCTAAACTTTTTAAGGGGATCATGCGAGCAGGTCATGTTCTCCTTTTAGTCACTAGAGGGCGATAAAGCCAAACATTCCCCAAGTCCTTCCTTTTCATGTCGAGCGAAAGACTGTCTGTTGTCCAATTCTTTTTATTTCAGGACTGTAATTATTCTGAGTCGTTGAGTACTTGTATGTGTTAAATCTAAATTGTATTTTTTTTTAAACATATTTTGGCTTGTTTTGTAAATACATATTACAGTTGGTACGTTTTTTGATGTCGCCTACTTAAATGTATTCGATAAAAAAAATAAAAGGGAAGGCTTACATTATGGCCAACATCTTTTTAATTAATTTTTAACTGAACAAAACTGTCTGCGTAACGGTAAGCTAAAACATTTTTCCGCCGTTTTTCTGAAGTGGGAAAGAACTCTTTAACCATTTTAAAAGTGCATCTTCAGTCACTTATATTGACACTTTCTGCCAAAATTAAAACCGGGTCTAATCTTCACATTTTAATATTTTTATGAATTCATTGGCATTGTGTGCAGAGTGCATTTCATCATCCGTCTATCATCTAAAAAGCTCTTTGAGGTGGGGTCAGAGTGGCTTACTATCGTGCCGTTATTATCGGCCACTTCATAATTGATGGTGCATTTATGTTGCTGCAGATTCTGGTCACTAATAACCCATTCACGTCTAACAGTAAACAGCTCCCACAACAGTTATTATTAGCTTGAAATGTACAGGAGATTGACGTTTCAAATGTTATGATGCAATTATTATTAGCATGATTCTTATATTGTTATTAATAATATTATTATTATGTTAACATTCCCTCTTAGACGTATCCATTTCAAAACCTCAAAACAATTCCCTACGCTTTTTCTTCGCTGAGG
>NC_137926.1:1813856-1816356 GCF_963457725.1 Sprattus sprattus | reverse complement strand
AGCATGGGTAAGCCTGAAGGAGAGATGAAAGACATGAAAGTAAGGTGGTGTGTGTGTGTGTGTGTGTGTGTGTGTGTGTGTGTGTGTGTGTGTGTGTGTGTGTGTGTGTGTGTGTGTGTGTGTGTGTGTGTGTGTGTGTGTGTGTAAGAGAGTGTGAGATAGTGGTGGTCTCAGGTGCTTGAGCATCCAGCCATTACACTCAGGACAGTTAGAGATGAGGTGTCCAACCACACACGCACACACACACACACACACACACACACACACACACACACACACACACACACACACACACACACACACACACACACACACACACACACACACACGACTCCCACCAATGTTCCATCCTAATAGAAGCCTTTGTAGCCACGGTCCAATATCCTTATTGGACAAGGCCCGCACACGGATACACACACACACACACACACACACACACACACACACACACACACACACACACACACACATGCCAGAGTCCAGTTACTTTCTCCTGTAGCTTCGTCCTCTTAGGATTTTGTCTTTTTGTTCTATAAATCTCAGTCCGTCTTTTGTGGGAAGCAATTTATTGTGTAAGGATCATTGCGAGCGCTGAAAATGTCTTTGAGAAGAATCTATGTAAATAAACGGAACGGCATACTTGTATTTTATTTCATGTTTGATGTTGGTTGCACTGTTACAAATGTATAATAGTTTATTTATTCTTATTTGATAATTATTCCCACAGCTGTATGTGATCCAGCCCAAAGCCAGATGTGTTGCATGTTTGTACGTCATTATCATCTTGTGTTAGTACAATGGAAGGAGTGATGAATTACATACCACTACATAATTAAAATATATAATATATAATAACTAAAAATTAAAAATTAAAATATAATATATATAATATATAATAACCCTAACCCTAAAGCGTTTTTGGTCTACTTCATGACGTGTTGACTGTGCGAAACTGAGTGTGCAGTAGTTAGCATGCGCTCAGCTTGTCCATATCAGCACAGAAACAAGTGTACTTGGGACCCATCGAAGCACACGTCCATATCCATACCTCACAAAGCTGTATCCGCAGACGTCTGCCTCGGCCTTAACCTATATTCTGTGATAGATCCCAGTCTAGTTAAAGTGATCGATCTGGATAGATATCACTGGCTGGAGAGACTTCACTGGGGTGAGGGGGTGAGTGGAGGGTGGGAGCGCCAGGTGTCTGATTGATCCACACACACACACACACACACACACACACACACACACACACACACACACACACACACACACACACACACTGTCTGATTGAGAGGCCAGCATCCAGGGTCTGGTCCACTGAAGCCGGAGGCAGGTGTAAGGTCCACCTCCTGCCCAGAAGCAGATGCAGATTCTGGGCAGCATCTGTGGCAGCCAGCCCCTCTGGCCCGGAGCCAAGGGTCATGTACATTCAATTAGCAGAATTACAAACATTATTGGAACAAAGACAGCCAGAGGAGGCGAGATAATGGAGACGAGAGGAGAGAAGGGAGAGGAGAGGAGAGGAGAGGAGAGGAGAGGAGAGGAGAGGAGAGGAGAGGACAGGAGAGGAGACATACAAACACACACAGACACTCACACACTCACACACACACATCTTGTTGAACCCCTTGGCAGAGCGTCTATTAGTGAGCCTGAGCCGGATGAGGGCCGGTGAGGGCCGGATCTCAGCCGGATGTGCTCCCTTTGAGCTAAGTAATCCCAGCGGCACTGAGAAACAGCACAGGTGCAGAGGGGTAACCATAGAAACAGCACAGGTGCAGAGGGGTAACCATAGAAACAGCACAGGTGCAGAGGGTTTAACCATAGATACAGCACAGGTGCAGAGGGGTAACCATAGAAACAGCACAGGTGCAGAGGGGTAACCATAGAAACAGAACACATAAATGCTCATGATGGGGGCATTGGTCACAAACACACCCAGATGACGACTAGAGAATGGGACCATTGTAGCGTAGGCTTCTGAAGTGTGTGTGTGTGTGTATGTGTGTGTGTGTGTGTGTGATGACGGATGGGCAGGCTGTAATGGTGCATGCGTGTGGCCGTGTTTCTGTGTGGCCGTGCGTGTCTGTGTGCGTGTGTCTATGTGTGTGTGTGTGTGTGTGTGTGTGTGTGTGGGGGGCCCTCGGGGCAGTGGGGCACTGTCCTGCTCCCAGCCCCAGCGTGTGTGTGTGTGTGTGTGTGTGTGTGTGTGTGTGTCTGTGTGTGTCTGTGTGTGTGTGTGCTCCCAGCCTAGCGTGAGCGTTATTGATGCTTCCGCCCCGGGGGGAAAGAATTGTGGGAAATGGATGCGTGCGGCCCGGCCGTGCTCTGTCATCAAACAAGGGGCGCCAGCCTGAGCGATGGCCGCCGCTGTATGATCAGTCATCTGTTGATCAAGAAGTAATACACTACTGCGCCCGCTCCCTCTCTTCCCTCTCTCACTCTCTCTCTCTTTCCCTCTCTCACTCTCTCTCTCTTTCCCTCTCTCACTCTCTCT
>NC_137926.1:1805443-1807943 GCF_963457725.1 Sprattus sprattus | reverse complement strand
TGTTATATAGTGTTACTTTAAATATTTTGAAATGGACTGTTTAAGGCTACAGTCACGTTTCCTGGTCCTAAAGGTGAAAGGTCATGGTTCAGAGTGGAATGGAGGCATACTGGATAGTAACTCCCTGCTCTTCATAAGTTGACTTCTGTGAGTTTACTTCCTTTACTTAGCTGAACTATGTGTGTGTGTGTGTGTGTGTGTGTGTGTGTGTGTGTGTGTGTGTGTGTCACCTCCATCTATCACAGAGGAGATGGAACAGTAGGCCTATGTCTAACAGGAGGTCTAAGCATAGCAGAACACACACACACACACACACACACACACACACACACACACACACACATACACAGACATACACAGACACACACACACACACACACACACACACACACACACATACACACACACACACACACACAGACAGACTGACAGACGCACAGCAGAACACACACTGCTCCGTTTTCCCCCTCATAACGAGTGTGAAGCCACAATTAGAGTCAGTGTTTTAGCAATCCCAGAACACACACACACACACACACACACACACACACACACACACACACACACAGACAGAACACACCGCTGCGATGGAGGACTATGAGTTATGGTGATATCTGTGAACACCAGGACATCTTGAGCTTTTATTCTCCAACTTCTCTCAAAGATTTGTATCCTAAAGAAAGATATGGTAATTCTTCACTTTTCAAGCAAACCCATTATGTTCGCACATGTGATATATATTGATATATTTTGCACCAGTCTGGTTATCTGACAATACCGATTTAATCTCTTTTTCGTGTCAGTGTCACATTTGGTGTGATTAGGAGAATGTCAATGCAATTGAGATTGCAACACACACACACACACACAGACACTCTCACACACACTCTCTCTCTGTCTCTCTTTCTTTCACACACACACACACACACTCTTTCTCTCTTTCTTTCTCTCTCTCTCACACACACACACACATGCACACACTCTATCTCTCTCACAAACACACACACACACCAGCACACACACACACACTCTCTCTCTCTCGCACACACACACACACACACACACACAGAAGAAATAAAAGAGAAAGCATCTTAAACTACAGCAGCAGCAGACCGCTCCTCAGCCCTTCCAATCTAAATTATGGATAAACACACGTGTGTGTGTGTGTGTGTGTGTGTGTGTGTGAGAGAGATCCACCCGTTCTCCCCCATATTGTATTCGCTGGGTGTAATAACACATCCTGTGACCCTATCATGTTGTTCTGCCACATCAAGCAATAGGATTTGGGGGTGTGTGTGTGTGTATGTGTGAGTGTGTGTGTCGTCAAGCGATGGGTTTTGGGGGTGCCTGTCACAGCCCATTTGCATCAGGGGGCTTTCGCCATTCACACGGATATGACAGAGCTGTGTGTGTGTGTGTGTGTGTGTGAGTGTGTGTGTGTGTGTGTGTTTGTGTGTGTGTGTGTGTGTGTGTGTGTGTGTGCCATTCACACGGATATGACAGAGGCAAGTGAGGCAATCTGGCCGACTGGGGGAATTAATTTGAAGAAGCTGTCCAATGAATCCCATTCAGACGCTCACAGAGGGCATGTTTTTACACACACACACACACACACACACACACACACACACACACACACACACACACACACACACACACACACACGCTCACCGAGGGCATGTTTTTACACGAGAGCCTTATTGTGCGCTGTCGCCGCCTCGTCAAAGGAAGGGCTCGGAGAGAGGGGGGGGGGGGGGGGGGGGGCCCTTCATCTCCCTCCTCTTAGGAGCTAAAACCTCTTCCTCTTCGTCTTCCTCTTCCTCTTAAGGATGAGCAGCTGTGGCCCAACCTTACACCTGGCTTGAGCTGAACTAACTAACAGTGAGACGCGAGTAGAAGTTGATGTGTGTGTGTGTGTGTGTGTGTGTGTGTGTGTGTGTGTGTGTGTGTGTGTGTGTGTGTGCGAACTGAACTGACTAACAGTGAAAAGCAAGTAGAAGTTGATTGTGTGTGTGTGTGTGTGTGTGTGTGTGTGTGTGTGTGTGTGTGTGTGTGTGTGTGTGTGTGTGTGTGAACTGAACTGACTAACAGTGAAAAGCAAGTAGAAGTTGATTGTGTGTGTGTGTTTGTGTGTGTGTGTGTGCGTGTGTGTGTGTGAACTGAACTGACTAACAGTGAAAAGCAAGTAGAAGTTGATTGTGTGTGTGTGTGTGTGTGTGTGTGTGTGTGTGTGTGTGTGTGTGTGTGTGTGTGTGTGTGTGTGTGCGAACTGAACTGACTAACAGTGAAAAGCAAGTAGAAGTTGATTGTGTGTGTGTGTGTGTGTGTGTGTGTGTGTGTGTGTGTGTGTGTGTGTGTGTGTGTGTGTGTGTGTGTGTGTGAACTGAACTGACTAACAGTGAAAAGCAAGTAGAAGTTGATTGTGTGTGTGTGTTTGTGTGTGTGTGTGTGCGTGTGTGTGTGTGAACTGAACTGACTAACAGTGAAAAGCAAGTAGAAG
>NC_137926.1:1792943-1795443 GCF_963457725.1 Sprattus sprattus | reverse complement strand
ATGTTATCAAACATATGTATGTATGTATGTTTATAATAATAATAATACATTTTATTTATAGGGCGCCTTTCATGAAACCCAAGATCGCCTTACAACAGTGAATAAAACATTGAATATTTCATAATGCAGCAGCAACTTCAGTTATCAAACATACATGTGTGTGTGTATGTTTATGCATGTGCCTCTGTATAGAAGCTAAAGGTGCTTAAGCTGGTATCTTATAACAGTATTCCCTTTACTACAATAAAAACACACAACAATCTCATTAACCCTAAAGAAACTGTTTATGTGAATCCTGACTGCCGTGACTCACAATATCACCAAACAGTGCTTTACAGGCAATTATTACAAGTGCGTATGTGTGTTTGTGTGTGTGTGTGTGTGTGTGTGTGTGTGTGTGTGTGTGTGTGTGTGTGTGTGTGTGTGTGTGTGTGTGTGTGTGTGTGCGAGTGTGTGTGTGTTTGCGAGAAGATTACCGGTAATTACGGCGTCCAATAACCCTAACGATCAGAGTGGGAGTCTCCTCGTTCAGAGGTGCAATTACAAGTTAATCAACTAAAAGGTGTTGAATAATTGGAATGCTACCAAGAGGGGCATTTGGGGGGATTTGTGCCCCCCCCTCGCCCCCCTCTTAGTGGCAGAGAGTGCCCCCCCCCCTCGCCCCCCTCTTAGTGGCAGAGAGTGCCCCCCCCCCTCGCCCCCTCTGTGTGGCAGAGAGAGCCCCCCCCTCGCCCCCTCTGTGTGGCAGAGAGTGCCCCCCCCTCGCCCCCTCTGTGTGGCAGAGAGAGCCCCCCCTTGCCCCCTCTGTGTGGCAGAGAGAGCCCCCCCCCTCGCCCCCCTCTGTGTGGCAGAGAGAGCCCCCCCCTTGCCCCCCTCTGTGTGGCAGAGAGAGCCCCCCCCTCGCCCCCCTCTGTGTGGCAGAGAGAGCCCCCCCCTTGCCCCCTCTGTGTGGCAGAGAGAGCCCCCCCCTTGCCCCCTCTGTGTGGCAGAGAGTGTCAACACTCCATCGGCGGCTCATTTTTAATTTTCTGGCTTTTTATGGTTGTGTTTTTCTTCCGTTTCACCAAACCTTTCTCTTTCTCTCTCTCTAATAAATGAATCGCCTCTGGGTTTTTTTTTCACCGATCTCTGCCGTCAGGAGCTTCTCTCCTTCTCTCCTAAGTACACTTCTCTCCACAGTTTCATTTCAACTTTTCCTTGAATTTGGCATGAAATGGCATCTGTGGCCGCCAAACACACACCACATTGGCACAACACACACACACACACACACACACACACACACACACACACACACACACACACACACACACACCACACTGGCACCACACAAACACACACACACACACACACACACACACACACACACCACACTGGCACCACACAAACACACACACACACACACCACACAAACACACACACACACAAACACACACACACACACACACCACACTGGCACCAAACAAACACACACACACACACACACACACACACACACACACACACACACACACACACTGGCACTCTGTCAGAAACTTCTGGCAGCTAGCCTGGTGCTAATGGCGGTGCTAACTTCTGTGTAATTGTATATTGTGTGTGCGAGCTGAGCAATGTGTGTGTGTGTGTGTGTGTGTGTGTGTGTGTGTGTGTGTGTGCGAGCTGAGCAATGGCCTAATTAAGAGGGCGAGATCAAAGCCTCTCGGAACAAAGAACTCATCCACAACTGAAGCACATCCCTGGACACTGATGTGTGTGCGAATATGTGTGTGTGTTTGTGTGTGCGTGCGTATGTGTGCGCGTGTCTGTGTGTGTGTGCGTGTGTATGTGGGTCTGACGTTTGTGTGTGTGTGTGTGTGTGTGTGCATATGTGTGTGCGTGGGTTTGTGTGTGTGTGCGTGCGTGCTTATGTGCGTCTGTGTGTACATGTAGCACTCCCAAACGCCTGCTAACTGAAGAGTTAAGGCAGAATAGCTATTGGGTCATTCTATTAAGTAATTAAGTCTTGGGTCCCTGGATTATGAAGTTAACCAAAGTAGGTCTAAAGTTATAAAAAGTTATAAAAGTTATCTATTAGTATTATTATTATTATTTATAGAGAAAGGAACTCCTACATTCACATTGACCAATCGATTATTTTCAAAAACAAATAAATACATAAATCCACATTTAGCAAACTCAAACTCTTGATCGAAAATTAAATGAAAAGAGATACAGTTACATATTGCATTTGACATAGAAAGTGTCTTTTTCTTTTAAAATCAAATATACCCGTTGACAAACAAAACTAAGCATTTGACAACCAAAGCTTACATAAACCCTGTAAGCGGTTAGCCTACTAGCTCGCTTCACTGCAGATAGCAATGTCCACAATCTTGCACTAGCCGACAAACCCTCTCAAAACCCTACACATAGAAGGCCTGGTGTTACACACACACACACACACACACACACACACACACACACACACACACACATAGAAGGCCTGTGTGTGTGTGTGTGT
>NC_137926.1:1775443-1777943 GCF_963457725.1 Sprattus sprattus | reverse complement strand
TGTAACCAGCTGTGGAGGCGATTAAGCAGATTAGTCCATTTGGAACTGTATTTAAAAAATAACTCTAAAATATCTCTAATGATCTCTAGGTTCTGTCCAAACCGAGAGCTTTAGTTTGTCGGGATGATCATGAGAGATACGGCGATAGTATTCAAACTCTGTGGTACTTACAGACATGATCATGAGAGATAGTATTCAAACTCTGTGGTACTTACAGATATGATCATGAGAGATAGTATTCAACCTCTGTGGTACTTACAGACATGATCATGATCATGAGAGATAGGGTTCAAACTCTGTGGTACTTACAGACATGATCATGAGAGATAGTATTCAAACTCTGTGGTACTTACAGACATGATCATGAGAGATAGTGTTCAAACTCTGTGGTACTTACAGACATGAACATGAGCGATAGTGTTCAAACTCTGTGGTACTTACACACAGGATCATATGAAGACAAATGCATGGGCCTTCATCACAATGTGGAAAAGATACAAATAATGTGAGTTTGTTTCATCCAAATGCTTCTGATGTCACACGCACACACACACATCACACAAAGAACATTTAAAACAAGTACTTCATATGCCCTCTTCTTAACTCACATCCTGGAGGTACCAGGATCGTAGGCAACTTTTAAAAAGTACAATTCACAACCCATACCTTAATTTAGTCAACACACACACACACACAAACGCGGGCGCGCACATACGCACACAGACACGCACAGACACACAGACACAGACACACACACACACACACACACACACTCTATCTCATTCTCTCACTCTCTGTTTTCATTTAAGTACTTTCACTTGGCTCACTCTTCTCACTTCCTTCCCATCACCCCACCTCTCCTCTGGTGACACACACACACACACACACACACACACACACACACACACACACACACACACACACACCTAAGGGGAGGATAGAGCAGAAGAAAGAAAAGATAGAAAGGGGGGAGAGAGAGAGAGGGAGGTGGGGGTGGGGGGTGGAGAAGCAGGGAGGGGGAGAGAGAAAGATGGAGCGAGGGAGAGGGGGATAGAGAGATGGAGAGGCAGAAAGATGGAGCGAGGGAGAGGATGATAGAGAGACAGAGAGATGGAGAGGCAGGAAGATGTAGAGAGGGAGAGGGGGATAGAGAGATAGAGAGATGGGGAAGCAGAACTATTGAGAGAGTGAGAGGGGGATAGAGAGACAGAGAGATGGAGAGGCAGGAAGATGTAGAGAGGGAGAGGGAGATAGAGAGACAGAGAGATGGAGAGGCAGAAAGATGGAGCGAGGGAGAGGGGGATAGAGAGACAGAGCGATGGAGAGGCAGAAAGATGTAATGAGTGGGAGGAGGGAGGGAGGGGTGTGTGTGTGTGTGTGTGTGTGTGTGTGTGTGTGTGTGTTATAATGGGTTAGTGCTGCATTATCCTCCTTGCCTGTGCTTAAAAATTCATCAGGCCATTAGAGTGACTTCCCTGGGTACCATTAGAGCACACACACACACACACACACACACACACACACACACACACACACACACACACACACACACACACACACACACACACACACACACACACACACACACACACACACACACACACACACACACACACACACACACACACACACACACAGTCTAATTGTCCTGCTGCCCATTACCTGCCTGCTTCTCTTTTTAAGAGTCTTTAAGAAGGCACACACACTCACATTAATGAAAAATGTGGATTTCATGTATTTTGCTTAAGAGATTGGGTTCTGGGTGTTTAATTAAAAGGACCAGATGTCCCATAAGCCACAATTGTATGAAGCAAGGTCTTAATTCTCAGGATTTACTACAGAACTGTTTTAGAGAATATGGATCATTAAAGTAAGTGCAGAGTCCCACCATATGACTGCAAAGGTATGAACACACACACCAACACACACCATACATACACCATATACAAACACACCATACAAACACACACACACACACACACTCTCCCTCTCTCTGGCACGCACCAAACACAGTGAGGGTAGAGTTGGTTACATCACCAAAGGATACAAATGTAAACTTTGACTCCTAAAGTCCACAACCGGAGGAGAGAGGAGAGGAGAGAGGAGAGGAGAGAGGAGAGAGAAGAGAAGAAAGGAGAGGAGAGAGGAGAGAGGAGAGAGGAGAGAGGAGAGGAGAGGAGAGGAGAGAGAAGAGAAGAGGAGAGAGGAGAGAGGAGAGAGGAGAGGAGATGAGAGGACAGAGAAAAGAGGAGACGAGAGGAGAGGACAGGAGAGAGGAAAGGAGAGGAGGGAGAGGAGAGGAGAGGAGAGACAAGAGAGGGGAGGAGAGAGAAGAAAGGAGAGGAGACGAGAGGATAGGAGTGGAGAGGAGAGGAGAGGAGAGGAGAGGAGAAGAGAAGAGAAGAGAAGAGAAGAGAAGAGAAGAGAGGAGACGAGACTAGAGGATAGGATAGGATAGGAGAGGAGAGGAGAGGAGAGGAGAGGAGAGGGGAGGTGAGGA
>NC_137926.1:1765443-1770443 GCF_963457725.1 Sprattus sprattus | reverse complement strand
TCAGTAAATGGGCTACGGATCCAAATTAGCAATACCACATTCACTAGTGCCTCAGTAAATGGGCTACGGATCCAAGTTAGCAATAGCCACATTCACTAGTGCCTCAGTAAATGGGCTACGGATCCAAGTTAGCGTTAGCCACATTCACTAGTGCCTCAGTAAATGGGCTACGGATCCAAGTTAGCGTTAGCCACATTCACTAGTGCCTCAGTGAATGGGCTACGGATCCAAGTTAGCGTTAGCCACATTCACTAGTGCCTCAGTAAATGGGCTACGGATCCAAGTTAGTGTTAGCCACATTCACTAGTGCCTCAGTAAATGGGCTACGGATCCAAGTTAGCAATAGCCACATTCACTAGTGCCTCAGTAAATGGGCTACTGATCAAGATTAGCGTTAGCCACATTCACTAGTGCCTCAGTAAACAGGCTACTGATCAAGATTAGCGTTAGCCACATTCACTAGTGCCTCAGTAAACAGGCTACTGATCAAGATTAGCGTTAGCCACATTCACTAGTGCCTCAGTGAACGTGCTACGGATCCAAGTTAGCGTTAGCCACATTCACTAGTGCCTCAGTAAACAGGCTACTGATCAAGATTAGCGTTAGCCACATTCACTAGTGCCTCAGTGAACGTGCTACGGATCCAAGTTAGCGTTAGCCACATTCACTAGTGCCTCAGTAAATGGGCTACAGGTCCAAGTTAGCAATAGCCACATTCACTAGTGCCTTAGTAAACGGGCTACGGATCCAAGTTAGTGTTTGCTCTAAGCGCTTGTGCCTCAGTATACTGATCCAAATTAGCGTTGGCTGCAAGCGCTTGTCTCTCTCTGATCCAAATTAGCTTCAGACTCATGCGCTGGTGCCTCAGACACATGCACTGGTGCTTCAGACACATGCGTGTCTCCTCCTCTCCATGCTGGATGCACGATTGGGCGAGAGGACGGCCCTGTCAGACAAGCCAGTGTTTGGGAACAGAGTTGGGGGAAATGGAGTGCGTGTGTGTGTGTGTCAATGTGTATGTGTGTGTGTTTCAGGAGGTGGGGTGGTAGGAGATTATGTGTGTGTGTGTGTGTGCGTGCGTGTTTGTGTTTTCGGGAGGGGGGAGATGATGATGTGTGTGTGAGTGTGTGTCTGGGGGCGGGGGGCGGTTAGTGAACTCCAAGCCAGCCGGGCCCTCCTGTTCATTACCATGCCGGGCCTCACACACCCATCGGACCGCACACACACACACACACACACACACACACACACACACCCATCGGACCGCAGCCTGGTTCAGTCCGACGCTCCTCTCCTTCAATAAGACAAATTTGGTGGCGTGTGTTTTTTTCAGGCGGCGTGTCCGCAGCTTGTGTGTGTGTGTGTGTGTGTGTGTGTGTGTGGTGTGTGTGTGTGTGTGTGTGTCCGCGGCAGGCCGGGGAAGTGGGATGGAAAAGAATGATAGGGTGTGAGCGGCGAGGTTCATCAAAGTCACAGCGCCAGCCGACGCTCATTTCTCAGCCACTGAGAGGGCGCGCAGGGTGTGTGTGTGTGTGTGTGTGTGTGTGTGTGTGTGTGTGTGCCACTGAGAGGGCGCACACCTGCAGTACACCTGTGAGGTATATTGGACAAATTGAACGACAACATGTCTCTTTCATATTTCACAGACCAGCGCTCTTGCCTGAGAAAGGAGGGAGGGATAGGGGGATGGAGAGGGTGTGTGTGTGTGTGTGAGGTGTCTGCGTATCTGTGTGTGTGTGTATGGGTGGGGGTGTCTGTGTGTGTGTGTGTGTGTGTGTGTGTGGTGGAGGGTTTTTGCTCAAGGGGAAAGATGGCCGTAGCATTCAAAGCCATTATACATTTACCATTTTAGCCTTGAGCACCGAGGAACACAGACCCCCACCTCTCCAGCCAAAGCTGTCCCCATTGTTCCGGCCCCAGACACCAACACAAACACAAACTGCCATAAATATTGCATCCAGTTCACAAGTGTTAACTCGTTTCATGAGAAACTTGTCAATAGAAGTTCTTCTTCTTCTGGGTGTGACGAACATGACGGCTTCAGGGTGTTGCTGTGATGTGTCTTTAAGAGTGCAGCTTGAAACTCTGAAAGTTTTAATTATTAAATTGATTTATTGCTGTGTGACATTTCAGGGAAAATAATTGCAAAGAGCATATTGCCTGAATTGTTGTTCACGTGAAGACTTCAGCCTTATTCACTACGTCTGAGCTTGGCCTTTGCACGCTTCCTCATACGTATCAGTATTTGCATCCTCCTTCCACACACACACACACACACACACACACACACACAGTCTCACACACACACACACTCACACACACACACACACACACACACACACACACACACACACACACACACACACACACACACACACACACACACACACACACACACACACACACACACACACACACACACACACACACACACACACACACACACACACACACACTTCCTTCCTGCATGCGTGGAAGCAGCTCATCAGCTGTGATTACGTTATTTCCACATTAAACTTGTCCGGGTTTGCACTGAAGAGAGGATCGATATTTGCTGGTGTGGAAACAAAGAGAAAAAAAAGAAAAAGATACGATGAAGGAGAAGCGAACATCTGCCCATCAATCATGACACTCTCTTGTATTTAACCTGTCAGGTCCAACAAGATTCAATATCTTTGAAAGAAAGACTTCTGTCAAGCAATGTCTAACTCTGTGTGTGTGTGTGTGTGTGTGTGTGTGTGTGTGTGTGTGTGTGTGTGAGTGTGTGTATGTGTGTGTGTGTGTGTGCTTTAAGAAGATGACTCCTGATCTCCTGAAGGTAGGCTCGGCTATCAGGAGCGAGTGAGTGGTGATGATTCCTGAAGGTGTCGGAGGAGTTGTGATTGTACTCTGCTCCTCCTGCTCCTCCTGCCTGGGGCGTGTGTGTGTGTGCGTGTGTGTGTGTGTGTGTGTGAGTGTGTTAGTGTCTGATGGCGCTGGCCACTGCCTGAGAAGAAGGCGACTGTGAGGATTCTCAGATAAATGAACACACACTTCAGTCATACACAACACAGACATACACACACACTCTCAGATGAACTAACACACACATCAGTCATACATGCCACACACAAACACACAGATCAGTTATACACATTCACAAGCATATCAGTCTTACACACCCTTACACACACCCACACACACCCACACATACACACGCATCACTTGCTAGCTGCCGTCACCACAACAACTCTCCAGATATGCTTGGAGAGGCAAGGAAATCAGTTACTCCACCCCCCCCCCCCCCCCCCCCACACACACACACACTCCCCCCACACACACACACACACACACTCCCCCCAGCTTGTCTCCCAAACCAACACGGCCCCATGGTGAGGTGGGCCTGTTTCGGCTCAGAAGCGCCTTACACCAGGAACGCCGCCAATCCATCAAACTCACTCCAACAAAGGAAAAATACAACAACGTCCCCCCCCCTCACCACCACCACCACCATCGCCACCACCACCGCCACCACCACCACCACCAGAGAGGAGATGCACCATCATCAGTGAATATTTCCGCTTTCTCTTTCACTTTTCGCAGTAGTTTATTATTCCACACCAATCTCTACAGAGACATCAGCGCTAACTCTGTTTCTCTCTCTGAACATGAGTGGGTTTCATATTTAGTGTATAAGGGTCAGTGACTCCTGTGGCATATTCCGCAGTGTTAGTCCACTTTATTTAGTACAAAAACCAAATCAGATCCATCATAAGTGAGTCAGTGTACTTTTGACAAGGAACACAATGTTTATTTTTCACTAAAGGTGAATGGTTATTCTTTACACCGCCTGTTATGTTTAAATATAAAGCCTTAAATGTGTAAAAACTCCTTATTTCACCCCATATGTATCTGGTCACTTCATAGTTATTGAGTGATGCTGTGTAGTTCCCCTCCCTTCTAGAACAAGTCGGTGTGTGTGTGTGTGTGTGTGTGTGTGTGTGTGTGTGTGTGTGTGTGTGTATGTGTGTGTGTGTGAAGCGTAACCTAAACGAGCCATGACGGGCATTTATTTACGCCTAGTCCATTGAACGAGGGGATTTATTTACCAAGATCCTTCTGCTGGGACTTAAAGTTGTTAATCAACGGGGCTAACAAGGACTGGATCAATCCTGTCTTTTGGTGCTCACAATATCACCAGGCTAACACACACACACACACACACACACACACACACACACACACACACACACACACTGGATCAATCCTGTCTATTGGTGCTCACAATATCACCAGGCTAACAGGCCACAACCGTGACATCTCTCCCTCTCTCTTTCACACACACACACACACACACACACACACACACACACACACACACACACTCACTCCCCCCTCCCTCCGCTCTATGCAATTAAATCCTCATCTCTGACTTTCTCACTTGATTTGCATCCCTCTTCATTCCTTTCATATTTTAAAAAGACAAAGCGTAGCGATCCATGAATATTCAGAGTCAAAGTCATGTTTACACCTCCGTTTAGCAGCAGGTGTTATGGATCTCACATTAGGTGATCAATACCTCACCACTTGAAGTCGAGAGTGTGACATTTCAGGTTAATGACTACATGCTGCCCCAATCAATGAAATTGATGTGAGCAGCCTCCACTGATTTGAAATTATACACCTTTATGTGAGTGTGTGTGTGTGTGTGTGTGTGTGTGTGTGAGTGTGTGTGTGTGTGTGTGTGTGTGTGTGTGTGTGTGACGGCCTGAATGGCCTTTTGTTCTCCTTATTCATTCTCTTTCGAGTGGATTCTGTCTTGTATCTTATTTTTAGTTTCGATGAAAAAAAACAACCCTTTAAAAAAAAAGAAAATTAGATCAGAAATGATCTAAACTCTTCACACTGCCTGTTATGTTTAAGGGTAGCGCCTTTAATGTGTCAAAACTCCATATTTCCAACACACACACACACACACACACAGCGGCATGAAGAAACGAGAAGAGAGAACAGAGGGCAGA